>NC_092276.1:6983281-7099799 GCF_036320965.1 Panulirus ornatus
AAGTATTTCTCACATACATTCTTCAAAGCAAACACCTGATCCACACATCCTCTACCACTTCTGAAACCGCACTGCTCTTCCCCAATCTGATGCTCTGTACATGCCTTCACCCTCTCAATCAATACCCTCCCATATAATTTACCAGGAATACTCAACAAACTTATACCTCTGTAATTTGAGCACTCACTCTTATCCCCTTTGCCTTTGTACAATGGCACTATGCACGCATTCCGCCAATCCTCAGGCACCTCACCATGAGTCATACATACATTAAATAACCTTACCAACCAGTCAACAATACAGTCACCCCCTTTTTTAATAAATTCCACTGCAATACCATCCAAACCTGCTGCCTTGCCGGCTTTCATCTTCCGCAAAGCTTTTACTACCTCTTCTCTGTTTACCAAATCATTTTCCCTAACCCTCTCACTTTGCACACCACCTCGACCAAAACACCCTATATCTGCCACTCTGTCATCAGACACATTCAACAAACCTTCAAAATACTCATTCCATCTCCTTCTCACATCACCGCTACTTGTTATCACCTCCCCATTTACGCCCTTCACTGAAGTTCCTATTTGCTCCCTTGTCTTACGCACCCTATTTACCTCCTTCCAGAACATCTTTTTATTCTCCCTAAAATTTACTGATAGTCTCTCACCCCAACTCTCATTTGCCCTTTTTTTCACCTCTTGCACCTTTCTCTTGACCTCCTGTCTCTTTCTTTTATACTTCTCCCACTCAATTGCATTTTTTCCCTGCAAAAATCGTCCAAATGCCTCTCTCTTCTCTTTCACTAATACTCTTACTTCTTCATCCCACCACTCACTACCCTTTCTAAACAGCCCACCTCCCACTCTTCTCATGCCACAAGCATCTTTTGCGCAATCCATCACTGATTCCCTAAATACATCCCATTCCTCCCCCACTCCCCTTACTTCCATTGTTCTCACCTTTTTCCATTCTGTACACAGTCTCTCCTGGTACTTCCCCACACAGGTCTCCTTCCCAAGCTCACTTACTCTCACCACCTTCTTCACCCCAACATTCACTCCTCTTTTCTGAAAACCCATACTAATCTTCACCTTAGCCTCCACAAGATAATGATCAGACATCCCTCCAGTTGAACCTCTCAGCACATTAACATCCAATATTTTCTTTTCTTTCAAACTATTCGCCATTTCCCGCATTAGTGAGGTAGCGTTAAGAACAGAGGACTGGGCCTTGAGTGAATACCCTCACCTGGCCCAATTCTCTGTTCCTGCTTTTGGAAAATTAAAAAAAAAAACGAGAGGGGAGGATTTCCAGCCCCCCGCTCCCTCCCCTTTTAGTCGCCTTCTACGACACGCAGGGAATACGTGGGATGTATTCTTTCTCCCCTATCCCCAGGGATAATATATATATACATTCTCAGTGAATGTAGGTTTGCGCCAGGGGTGTGTGATGTCTCCATGGTTGTTTAATTTGTTTATGGATGGGGTTGTAAGGGAGGTAAATGCAAGAGTCCTGGAAAGAGGGGCAAGTATGAAGTCTGTTGGGGATGAGAGAGCTTGGGAAGTGAGTCAGTTGTTGTTCGCTGATGACACAGCGCTGGTGGCTGATTCATGTGAGAAACTGCAGAAGCTGGTGACTGAGTTTGGTAAAGTGTGTGGAAGAAGAAAGTTGAGAGTAAATGTGAATAAGAGCAAGGTTATTAGGTACAGTAGGGGTGAGGGTCAAGTCAATTGGGAGGTGAGTTTGAATGGAGAAAAACTGGAGGAAGTGAAGTGTTTTAGATATCTGGGAGTGGATCTGTCAGCGGATGGAACCATGGAAGCGGAAGTGGATCATAGGGTGGGGGAGGGGGCGAAAATTTTGGGAGCCTTGAAAAATGTGTGGAAGTCGAGAACATTATCTCGGAAAGCAAAAATGGGTATGTTTGAGGGAATAGTGGTTCCAACAATGTTGTATGGTTGCGAGGCGTGGGCTATGGATAGAGATGTGCGCAGGAGGATGGATGTGCTGGAAATGAGATGTTTGAGGACAATGTGTGGTGTGAGGTGGTTTGATCGAGTAAGTAACGTAAGGGTAAGAGAGATGTGTGGAAATAAAAAGAGCGTGGTTGAGAGAGCAGAAGAGGGTGTTTTGAAATGGTTTGGGCACATGGAGAGAATGAGTGAGGAGAGATTGACCAAGAGGATATATGTGTCGGAGGTGGAGGGAACGAGGAGAAGAGGGAGACCAAATTGGAGGTGGAAAGATGGAGTGAAAAAGATTTTGTGTGATCGGGGCCTGAACATGCAGGAGGGTGAAAGGAGGGCAAGAAATAGAGTGAATTGGAGTCATGTGGTATACAGGGGTTGACGTGCTGTCAGTGGATTGAAGCAAGGCATGTGAAGCGTCTGGGGTAAACCATGGAAAGCTGTGTAGGTATGTATATTTGCGTGTGTGGACGTGTGTATGTACATGTGTATGGGGGGGGGGCCATTTCTTTCGTCTGTTTCCTTGCGCTACCTCGCAAACGCGGGAGACAGCGACAAAGTATAAAAAAAAAAAAAAAAAAAAAAAAAAAAAAAATATATATATATATATATATATATATATATATATATATATATATATATATATATCTCGACTTCCACACATTCTTCAAGGCCCCCAGAATTTTCGCCCCCTCCCCCACCCTATGATCCACTTCCGCTTCCATGGTTCCATCCGCTGCCAGATCCACTCCCAGATATCTAAAACACTTCACTTCCTCCAGTTTTTCTCCATTCAAATTCACCTCCCAATTGACTTGACCCTCAACCCTACTGTACCTAATAACCTTGCTCTTATTCACATTTACTCTTAACTTTCTTCTTCCACACACTTTACCAAACTCAGTCACCATCCATAAATGCTACATACAAATCCATTTGTATCATCACACATTTGTTAAATTCTTTTGTCAGATGCTTGGACAGATTAGGAAAGTACAGAAAGAATTGATGTAGAATAGAAACAGTGGAAGAGATTGGAAATTTGATTAGTTGCTGTACACAATGAATAGTGATGATACCAGTATTGACAAGAGTTGCAAGCATTTATGAAGGGCTTCTATAGTGTTGAATGATATAAAATTTAGGAGGCTGTGGATGTTTTGAAAGTGAATGGGATTGCCCATAAAAACAATTTTCTTAGAAGGGGAAATTAGATTACATATGGTTATTATTTTTTATTATACTTTGTCGCTGTCTCCCGAATTAACGAGGTAGCACAAGAAAACAGATGAAAGAATGGCCCAACCCACCCACATACACATGTATATACATACACGTCCACAAATGCCCATATACATCTCAACGTATACATATATACACACACACACGCAGACATATACATATATACACATGCTCTAGATATACACACCGTGGAGTGTATCAGCGTGTGTTGCATGATGACCAAGATACAACATTGTGTGTGTGTGTGTGTGTGACCAAGATACAACATTGTGTGTGTGTGTGTGTGAGACTCACAAATATAGATCTTGCTCCTTTGATCAGCGTATCAGTACCTTTGAGCATGACCATCTCACACATGCTTCACATGTATAAATCTCCCATTGTTAATGGTCAATGTATATCGTGAGCCAGACTCATAAATTCCTAAGCTTCACAGCTCATTAAACCTTATACCTTTATTCATTAGCGGGAGTGCGTCTTATGCTCATAACTCACAAACTCATTATTCTCATGAGCGTAATGTTGCCATAGCTCATAACATAAACATACCCGTTCACATTTCGTATACATTGCCGAGTTTCGAATGGACCGCTCATATAAATCTGATGTTTTCACAAACTCTAAGGCCTCATAATCCTATTCCTCATTATTTGCTCCTCACACACCTCATATAGATACGTGGATCTCATGCATTCTCAGAGCCTCCTAAGTTACTCATATCCTCGAGTTATGATGCTCATAATTCTCACCTCATATATTATCCTTTTGTGGTCAAAATTTTCACCAAACTTGGTCCATATAATGGTACTATAGTTATAATCATATAATTCCCTATTGTTATAATTTTCATGTCTCATTTCATATAATGTTGCTATGATTATAATTATCATACGTCTGCTATAGGTGCAATTCTCATATACTGTCCGCCAGGTACAATCATAGTTATCATATTCTCCCAGCTCTTATAATTCTCCTATAATCATATATCTCATATACTCTCTTCTCATCACAACTCCGCTTGAACTCGTATAGCGTTACTATAATTATCATGTTCATATAATGTTCCTATAAACAATGATGTATACCTGACGAATCTATCATTTCAGACTTGCTATATCAGAGTAATACTGAAGGGTTCGAATCCTGGTTGCGGCAGTAGGGCCACAGTCAGTCCTGCTGTTCATCCTCCCCTATTAGGTTGATCGATAAACTGGGTACCTGGCTTAGACTAGAATGTATATATATATATATATATATATATATATATATATATATATATATATATATATATATATATATATATATATATATGAAGTCTGTTGGGGATGAGAGAGCTTGGGAAGTGAGTCAGTTGTTGTTCGCTGATGATACAGCGCTGGTGGCTGATTCATGTGAGAAACTGCAGAAGCTGGTGACTGAGTTTGGTAAAGTGTGTGGAAGAAGAAAGTTAAGAGTAAATGTGAATAAGAGCAAGGTTATCAGGTACAGTAGGGTTGAGGGTCAAGTCAATTGGGAGGTGAGTTTGAATGGAGAAAAACTGGAGGAAGTGAAGTGTTTTAGATATCTGGGAGTGGATCTGGCAGCGGATGGAACCATGGAAGTGGAAGTGGATCATAGGGTGGGGGAGGGGGCTGTCTCCCGCGTTTGCGAGGTAGCGCAAGGAAACAGACGAAAGAAATGGCCCAACCCCCCCCATACACATGTATATACATACGTCCACACACGCAAATATACATACCTACACAGCTTTCCATGGTTTACCCCAGACGCTTCACATGCCTTGATTCAATCCACTGACAGCACGTCAACCCCGGTATACCACATCGCTCCAATTCACTCTATTCCTTGCCCTCCTTCCACCCTCCTGCATGTTCAGGCCCCGATCACACAAAATCTTTTTCACTCCATCTTTCCACCTCCAATTTGGTCTCCCTCTTCTCCTTGCTCCCTCCACCTCCAACACATATATCCTCTTGGTCAATCTTTCCTCACTCATCCTCTCCATGTGCCCAAACCACTTCAAAACACCCTCTTCTGCTCTCTCAACCACGCTCTTTTTATTTCCACACATCTCTCTTACCCTTACGTTACTCACTCGATCAAACCACCTCACACCACACATTGTCCTCAAACATCTCATTTCCAGCACATCCATCCTCCTGCGCACAACTCTATCCATAGCCCACGCCTCGCAACCATACAACATTGTTGGAACCACTATTCCTTCAAACATACCCATTTTTGCTTTCCGAGATAATGTTCTCGACTTCCACACAAAAGATGCTTGTGGCATGAGAAGAGTGGGAGGTGGGTTGATTAGAAAGGGTAGTGAGTGGTGGGATGAAGAAGTAAGAGTATTAGTGAAAGAGAAGAGAGAGGCATTTGCATGATTTTTGCAGGGAAAAAATGAAATTGAGTGGGAGATGTATAAAAGAAAGAGACAGGAGGTCAAGAGAAAGGTGCAAGAGGTGAAAAAAAGGGCAAATGAGAGTTGGGGTGAGAGAGTATCATTAAATTTTAGGGAGAATAAAAAGATGTTCTGGAAGGAGGTAAATAAAGTGCGTAAGACAAGGGAGCAAATGGGAACTTCAGTGAAGGGCGCAAATGGGGAGGTGATAACAAGTAGTGGTGATGTGAGAAGGAGATGGAGTGAGTATTTTGAAGGTTTGCTGAATGTGTTTGATGATAGAGTGGCAGATATAGGGTGTTTTGGTCGAGGTGGTGTGCAAAGTGAGAGGGTTAGGGAAAATGATTTGGTAAACAGAGAAGAGGTAGTGAAAGATTTGCGGAAGATGAAAGCCGGCAAGGCAGCAGGTTTGGATGGTATTGCAGTGGAATTTATTAAAAAAGGGGGTGACTGTATTGTTGACTGGTTGGTAAGGTTATTTAATGTATGTATGACTCATGGTGAGGTGCCTGAGGATTGGCGGAATGCGTGCATAGTGCCATTGTACAAAGGCAAAGGGGATAAGAGTGAGTGCTCAAATTACAGAGGTATAAGTTTGTTGAGTATTCCTGGGAAATTATATGGGAGGGTATTGATTGAGAGGGTGAAGGCATGTTCAGAGCATCAGATTGGGGAAGAGCAGTGTGGTTTCAGAAGTGGTAGAGGATGTGTGGATCAGGTGTTTGCTTTGAAGAATGTATGTGAGAAATACTTAGAAAAGCAAATGGATTTGTATGTAGCATTTATGGATCTGGAGAAGGCACATGATAGAGTTGATAGAGATGCTCTGTGGAAGGTATTAAGAATATATGGTGTGGGAGGAAAGTTGTTAGAAGCAGTGAAAAGTTTTTATCGAGGATGTAAGGCATGTGTACGTGTAGGAAGAGAGGAAAGTGATTGGTTCTCAGTGAATGTAGGTTTGCGGCAGGGGTGTGTGATGTCTCCATGGTTGTTTAATTTGTTTATGGATGGGGTTGTTAGGGAGGTAAATGCAAGAGTTTTGGAAAGAGGGGCAAGTATGAAGTCTTTTGGGGATGAGAGAGCTTGGGAAGTGAGTCAGTTGTTGTTCGCTGATGATACAGCGCTGGTGGCTGATTCATGTGAGAAACTGCAGAAGCTGGTGACTGAGTTTGGTAAAGTGTGTGAAAGAAGAAAGCTGAGAGTAAATGTGAATAAGAGCAAGGTTATTAGGTACAGTAGGGTTGAGGGACAAGTCAACTGGGAGGTAAGTTTGAATGAAGAAAAACTGGAGGAAGTGAAGTGTTTTAGATATCTGGGAGTGGATTTAGCAGCGGATGGAACCATGGACGCGGAAGTGAATCATAGGGTGGGGGAGGGGGCAAAAGTTCTGGGAGCATTGAAGAATGTGTGGAAGTCAAGAACATTATCTCGGAAAACAAAAATGGGTATGTTTGAAGGAATAGTGGTTCCAACAATGTTATATGGTTGCGAGGCGTGGGCTATGGATAGAGTTGCGCGGAGGAGGGTGGATGTGCTGGAAATGAGATGTTTGAGGACAATATGTGGTGTGAGGTGGTTTGATCGAGTAAGTAATAATAGGGTAAGATAAATGTGTGGTAATAAAAAGAGTGTGGTTGAGAGAGCAGAAGAGGTTGTTTTGAAATGGTTTGGTCACATGGAGAGAATAAGTGAGGAAAGATTGACCAAGAGGATATATGTGTCAGAGTTGGAGGGAACGAGGAGAAGTGAGAGACCAAATTGGAGGTGGAAAGATGGAGTGAAAAAGATTTTGAGTGATTGGGGCCTGAACATACAGGAGGGTGAAAGTGAATTGGAACAATGGGATATACTGGGGTGGATTGAACCAGGGCATGTGAAGCATCTGGGGTAAACCATGGAAAGTTCTGTGGGGCCTGGATGTGGAAAGGGAGCTGTGGTTTCGGTGCATTATTACATGACAACTAGAGACTGAGTGTGAACGAATGTGGCCTTTGTTGTCTTTTCCTAGCACTACCTCGCACACATGAGGGGGGAGGGGGTTGTTATTTCATGTGCGGCGGGGTGGCGAGGGGAATGAATAAAGGCAGACAGTATGAATTATGTACATGTGTATATATGTATATGTCTGTGTGTGTATATATATGTATACGTTGAGATGTATAGGTATGTATATGTGCGTGTGTGGACGTGTATGTATATACATGTGTATGTGGGTGGGTTGGGCCATTCTTTCATCTGTTTCTTTGCACTACCTCGCTAACGCAGGAGACTGCGACAAAGCAAAATAAATATAAATAAATATGATGATACAATAGCCTTCCAAACATCACAATATTGTTGGCATATTTTTGTACTCACCTGCAGCTCATGCTCCTTTGTAAGAGATTTAATTTGCTGCTGGAAGTCCTCATTCATTTTGAATTCTTTTGCAGACAACTCATCCTCTAAGGAGACTCTTGCATGGGACTCTTTTTCCATAGCTGCACTCTTAACCTGTACCTCCTGTTGAGACAGTTCAAGCTGGTGCTCAAGATCCTTCAGGTGAGAGGAGCACTCAGACAATTGATCCACAAACTGACTTAATTCTCCCTTAAGGTTTGACACAGTAATGTGGCTTTCCTGAGCTTCATTCTGAAAAATAACTTTCAAATTACTGAAGAAATCAAATGTATATAGTATTCAGGGGCTTTGTTAGCTATTTAGATATATAGAAGCAACAAATAAGCTTTTATTCTTACACTTATTATTCCTATAAAGTGCAGGTCAGTGGACTGAACCAGGGTATGTGAAATGTCCGGGGTAAACCAGGGAAAGGTCTGTAGGGTCTGGATGTGGATAGGGAGCTGTGTTTTCAGAGCATTACACATGACAGTGTGAGTATGACTGAGAGCAGGTGTGGCCTTCCTTCATCTGTTCCCTGGCACTAATTTGCTGACACAGGAGGCAGCAATCAATTGGAGAAGAAAAGGATGTAAATTATATTTTCTTTTCTTTCACACATTTACGTTGTTTCTCTTGGGGCAGGGTGGCGTCAGGAATGGATGACAGTGAACAAGTATAAAAATGTATACCACATCATTCCAACAATATTATATGGTTTGAGGCATGGGAAATAGATCATATTATGTGGAAAAGGGTGGATATGTCGGAAATGAAATGTCTGAGGACAATATATGGTGTGAGGTGGTTTGATCAAGCAAGTAATGAAAGGGTAAGAGAAATGTGTGGTAATAAAAAGAATGTGGTTGAGAGAGCAGAAGAGGGTGTGTTGAAATAGTTTGGGCATATGGAGAGAATGAGTGAGGGAAGGTTGAGAAAGAGGATATGTGTGTCAGAGTTGGGGGGGGGGGGGACAAGGAGAAACAGGAGACTAAATTGAAGGTGGAAGGATGGAGTAAAAAAAGATTTTGAGCAACTGGGGCCTAAAAATGTAGGAGGGTTAAAGATGTGCATGGAATAGAGTGAATTTGAAAGATATGGAACACATTGGGGTCAGCATGCCCTCAATAGACTAATCCACAGCATGTGAAATGTCCAGGGAAAACCATGAAAAGGTTTGTGGGGCCTGGATGTGGATAGGGAGCTGTGGTTTTGGTGCATTACACATGACAGTTCAAATGTGGATGAGAGCAGGTGGCCTTTCTTCATCTGTTTCCTGGCACTACTTTGCTGACACAGGAAGCAGTGATCAAGTGTGGGAGAGAAAAAAAGAATATGGTATCATCTTTTCCCTGGGGATAGGGGAGAAAGAATACTTCCCACGTATTCCCTGCGTGTCGTAGAAGGCGACTAAAAGGGAAGGGAGCGGGGGGCTGGAAATCCTCCCCTCTCGTTTTTTTTTTTCCAAAAGAAGGAACAGAGAAGAGGGCCAGATGAGGATATTCCCTCAAAGGCCCAGTCCTCTGTTCTTAACGCTACCTCGCTATCGCGGGAAATGGCGAATAGTATATAAAAAAAAAAAAAAAATCATCTTTTTTTGTTCATTCATGCATTTATGCTGTTTCCTGTGGGGTGAGATGGCGTTGCAGAAGGATAACGGCAAGCAAGTATGAATAAGTACATGTATGTGTATGTGGAGTGAAAAAGATTTTGAGCAATTGGGGCCTGAACATAGAGGAGGGTGAAAGGCATGCAAGGAATAAAGTGAACTGACACAATGTGGTATACCAGGGGCGACGTGCTGTCAATGGATAGAACCAGGGCATGTGAAGCGTCTGGGGTAGAATATGGAAAGTTTTGTAGGGCCTAGATGTGGATAGGAAACTGTAGTTTCGGTGCATTACACATGACAGCTAGAGACTGAGCGTGAACGAATGTGGCCTTTGTTGTCTTTTCCTAGCGCTACTTCATGCATATGCAGGGTGATGGGGGTGCCATTTCATGTGTGGTGGGGTGGCGATGGGAATGAATGAAGGCAGCAAGTATGGATATGTACATTTGTATATATGTTTATGTCTATGTATATACACACTGAAATGTATAGGTATGTATATGTGCGTGTGTGGGCGTTTATGTATATGCATGTATGTGTGGGTGGGTTGGGCCATTTCTTTCGTCTGTTTCCTTGCGCTACCTTGCTAACGCGGGAAACAGTAACTAAGTATAAAAGTGTTAGTGAGTGGTGGGATGAAGAAATAAGATTGTTAGTGAAAGAAAAGAGAGAGGCATTTGGACAATTTTTGCAGGGAAATAGAGCAAATGACTGGCAGATGTATAAAAGAAAGAAGCAAGAAGCAAGTTAAGAGAAAGGTGCAGGGGGTGAAAAATAGGCCAAATAAGAGTTGGGGGTGAGAGAGTATCGTTAAATTTTAGGGAGAATAAGATGTTTTGGAAGGAGGTAAATAAAGTGTGTAAGAAAAGAGAACAAATGGGAACATCGGTGAAGGGGGCTAATGGGGAGGTAATAACAAGTAGTGATGAAGTGAGAAGGAAAGGGAGTGAATATTTTGAAGGATTGTTGAATGTGTTAGATGATAGAGTGGCAGATATAGGGTGTTTTGGTTGAGGTGGTGTGCAAAGTGAGAGGGTTTGGGATAATGATTTGGTAAACAGAGAAGAGGCAGTGAAAGCTTTGCAGAAGATGAAAACTGGCAGGGTGGTGGGTTTGGATGGTATTGCAGAGGAATTTATTAAAATAGGGGGTGACTGTGTTGTTGACTGGTTGGTAAGGATACTTAATGTATGTATGGCTCATGGTGAAGTGCCTGAGGATTGGCAGAATGCATGCATAGTGCCATTGTACAAATGCAAAGGATAAAGGTGAGTGTTCAAATTACAAAGGTGTAAGTCTGTTGAGTATTCCTGGGAAATTATATGGGAGGGTACTGATTGAGAGAGTGAAGGCATGCACAGAGCATCAGATTGGGGAAGAGCAGTGTGGTTTCAGAAGTGGTAAAGGATGTATGGATCAGGTGTTTGCTTTGAAAAATACATGTGAGAAATACTTAGAAAAATAAATGGATTTGTATGTAGCACTTATGGATCTGGAGAAGGCATATGATATTGTTGATAGAGATGCTCTGTGGAAGGTATTAAGAATATATGGTGTGGGAGGCAAGTTGCTAGAAGTGAAATTTTTTTTTATCGAGGATGTAAGGCATGTGTACGAGTAGGAAGAGAGAAAAGCGATTGGTTCTCAGTGAATGTCGGTTTCCAGCAGGGGTGCATGATGTCTCCATGGTTGTTTAACTTGTTTATGGATGGGGTTGTTAGGAAGGTGAATGCAAGAGTTTTGGAGAGGGACAAGTATGCAGTCTGTTGTAGACGAGAGGGCTTGGGAAGTGAGACAGTTGTTGTTCGCTGATGATACAGCGCTGGTGACTGATTCAGGTGAGAAACTGCAAAAGCTGGTGACTGAGTTTGGTAAAGTGTGTGAAAGAAGAAGGCTGAGAGTAAATGTGAATAAGAGCAAGGTTATTAGGTACAGTAGGGTTGAGGGACAAGTCAATTGGGAGATAAGTTTGAATGGAGAACAACTGGTGGAAGTGAAGTGTTTTAGATATCTGGGAGTGGATTTGGCAGCGGGTGGAACGATGGAGGTGGAAGTGAGTCAGAGGGTGGGGGAGGTGGCAAAAGTTCTGGGAGCGTTGAAAAATGTGTGGAAGGCGAGAACATTATCTTGGAAAGCAAAAATGGGCATGTTTGAAGGAATAGTGGTTCCAACAATGTTATATGGTTATGAGGCGTGGGCTATAGATAGGGTTGTGTGGAGGAGGGTGGATGTGTTGGAAATGAGATGTTTGAGGACAACATGTGGTGTGAGGTATTTTGATTGAGTACACAATGAAGAGAGATGTGTGGTATTAAAAAGACTGTGGTTGAGAGAGCAGAAGTGGGTGGTTTGAAATGATTTGGTCACATGGAGAGAATGAGTGAGGAAAGATTGACAAAGAGGGCATATGTGTCAGAGGTGGAGGGAAGGAGGAGAAATGGGAGACCAAATTGGAGGTGGAAGGATGGAGTGAAAAAGATTTTGAGCGATCAGGGCCTAAACATGCAGGAGGGTGAAAGGCGAGCAAGGAATAGAGTGAATTGGAATGATGTGGTATACCGGGGTCGACGTGCTGTCAGTGGATTGAACCAGGGCATGTGAAGTGTTTGGGGTAAACCATGGAAAGTTTTGTATGGCCCAGATGTGGAAAGGGAGCTGTGGTTTTGGTGCATTATACATGACAGCTAGAGACTGAGTGTGAACGAATGTGGCCTTTGTTGTCTTTTCCTAGCGCTACCTCACGCGCATGCGGGGGAGGGGATTATCATTTCATGTGTCGTGGGGTGGCGATGGGAATGAATAAAGGCAGTAAGTATGAATCATGTACATGTGTATGTGGTAGGTTGGGCCATTCTGTCGTCTGTTTTCCTTGCGCTACCTCGCTAACATAGGAGACAGCGACAAAGTATAATGAATAAAATCAACATATTTCATTCATTTTACTTACTATACTTTGTCGTTGTCTTCCACGTTAGCGAGGTAGCACAAGAACACAATGAAAAGAATGGCCCAACCTACCCACATACACACTGTATATACATAAAAGCCCACACACGCACATGTACATACCTATACATTTCAACATATATATTCATAGACATATACATATAAACATATGCATATATTCATACATGCTGCCTTCATCCATTCCTGCCGCCACCCTGCCACACGAGATTTGACACATCCCCTCCCCCCATGTGCGTGCAGGGTAGCACTAGGAAAGGACAACAAAGGCCACATTTGTCCACACTCAGACTCTAGCTGTCATGAGTAATGCACTGACACCACAGCTCCCTTTCCACGTCCAGGCCCCATAAAACTCTCCATGGTTTACCCCAGACGCTTCACACGTCCTGGTTCAACCCATTGACAGCACGTCGACCCCGGTATAACACATCATTCCAATTCACTCTATTCCTTGCACGCCTTTCACCCTCCTGTATTGTTCAGGCCTTGATCACTCAAAATCTTTTTCACTCCATCCTTCCACCTCCAATTTGGTCTCCCACTTCTTGTTCCCACCACCTCTGACACATATATCCTCTTTGTCAATTTTTCCTCACTAATTCTCTCCATGTGACCAAACCATTTCACTACACCTTCTGCTATCTCAACCACATTCTTTTTGTTACCACACATCTCTGTTACTCTTTCAGTACTTACTCGGTCAAACCACTTCACATCACATTGTCCTCAAACATCTCATTTCCAGCACATCCCTCCTCCTCCACACAACCCTATCTATCACCCATGCCTCACAACAATATAACATTGTTGGAATCACTGTATGAGATGTGGTATGGCAAGGAATGCAAAGGGAATGAATTGTGGAACAGTAGAGTGGGTGAAATGTAATACTTTGAGATGGTTTGGGGATCTGGAAAAAAATGCAAGAAGGGCACTTTACAAGGAAAGTGTATGATTGTACAATTAAAGGGGTTGGCGTGACTGGAAGATCACCTGTGACATGGGGAAATGGAGTGGCAGAGTACTGGAGGGAGAGATATGGGTGGAAGAATGCGTGGAATGGTGTACACAAGGGAGGGATGTAAGGAAAGGGATAAGTGACGACAGAGATATAGACAGAACAGACTCTGGGTGTGTGCAAGTGAAGCCATTGTTCATTTGCTCCTGATATTATTTTATGAAGATCTATTTTTATTTATTTATTTTGCTTTGTCGATGTCTCCTGCGTTTGCGAGGTAGCGCAAGGAAACAGACGAAAGAAATGGCCCAACCCACCCCCATACACATGTATATACATACACGTCCACACACGCAAATATACATACCCATACATCTCAATGTACACATATATATACACACAGACATATACATATATACACATGCACACAATTCACACTGTCTGCCTTTATTCATTCCCATCGCCACCTCGGCACAAATGGAATAACATCCCCCTCCCCCCTCATGTGTGCGAGGTAGCGCTAGGAAAAGACAACAAAGGCCACATTCGTTCACACTCAGTCTCTAGCTGTCATGCAATAATGCCCGAAACCACAGCTCCCCCTCCACATCCAGGCCCCACAGAACTTTCCATGGTTTACCCCAGACACCTCACATGCCCTGATTCAATCCATTGACAGCACGTCGACCCCGGTATACTATATCGATCCAATTCACTCTATTCCTTGCCCGCCTTTCACCATCCTGCATGTTCAGGCCCCGATCATTCAAAATCTTTTTCACTCCATCTTTCCACCTCCAATTTGGTCTCCCACTTCTCCTCGTTCCCTCCACCTCCGACACATATATCCTTTTGGTCAATCTTTCCTCTTTTATTCTCTCCATGTGCCCAAACCATTTCAAAACACCCTCTTCTGCTCTCTCAACCACGCTCTTCTTATTTCCACATATCTCTCTTACCCTTACATTACTTACTCGATCAAACCACCTCACACCACATATTGTCCTCAAACATCTCATTTCCAGCACATCCATCCTGCTGCGCACAACTCTAGCCATAGTCCACGCCTCGCAACCATATAGCATTGTTGGAACCACTATTCCTTCAAACATACCCATTTTTGCTTTCCAAGATAATGTTCTCGACTTCCACACATTCTTTAAGGCTTCCAGGATTTTCGCCCCCTCCCCCACCCTATGATTCACTTCCACTTCCATGGTCCCATCCGCTGCCAGATCCACTCCCAGATATCTAAAACACTTTACTTCCTCCAGTTTTTCTCCATTCAAACTTACCTCCCAATTGACTTGACCCTCAACCCTACTGTACCTAATAACCTTGCTCTTATTCACATTTACTCTTAACTCTCTTCTTTCACACACTTTACCAAACTCAGTCACCAGCTTCTGCAGTTTCTCACATGAATCAGCCACCAGCGCTGTATCATCAGTGAACAACAACTGACTCACTTCCCAAGCTCTCTCATCCCCAACAGACTGCATACTTGCCCCTCTTTCCAAAACTCTTGCATTCACCTCCCTAACAACCCCATCCATAACCAAATTAAACAACCATGGAGACATCACACATCCCTGCCGCAAACCTACATTCACTGAGAACCAATCACTTTCCTCTCTTCCTACATGTACACATGCCTTACATCCTTGATAAAAACAATTAGTAGAAACAATTAGATATAAAAAAATTAGTATAATTGGAAGGAAATTCCACAGATCACTTATAATACCTGAAAAGCAGCACAGTTAGGAGTGAAATAAGAATGGGTGTTAATATATAGTGGTAAATATAAAAACATCTATATTAAGTTCCAGGTACAAGTTTGTTGAGTATTCCTGGTAAATTATAAGGGAGGGTATTGATTGAGAGGGTGAAGGCATGTACAGAGCATCAGATTGGGGAAGAGCAGTGTGGTTTCAGAAGTGGTAGAGGATGTGTGGATCAGGTGTTTGCTTTGAAGAATGTATGTGAGAAATACTTAGAAAAGCTAATGGATTTGTATGTAGCATTTATGGATCTGGAGAAGGCATATGATAGAGTTGATAGAGATGTTCTGTGGAAGGTATTAAGAATAAATGGTGTGGGAGGCAAGTTGTTTGAAGCAGTGAAAAGTTTTTATCGAGGATGTAAGGCATGTGTACATGTAGGAAGAGAGGAAAGTGATTGGTTCTCATTGAATGTAGGTTTGCAGCAGGGGTGTGTGATGTCTCCATGGTTGTTTAATTTGTTTATGGATGGGGTTGTTAGGGAGGTGAATGCAAGAATTTTGGAGAGAGGGGCAAGTATGCAGTCTGTTGTGGTTGAAAGAGCTTGGGAAGTGAGTCAGTTGTTGTTCAATGATGATACAGCGCTGGTGGCTGATTCATGTGAGAAACTGCAGAAGCTGGTGACTGAGTTTGGTAAAGTGTGTGAAAGAAGAGAGTTAAGAGTAAATGTGAATAAGAGCAAGGTTATTAGGTACAGTAGGGTTGAGGGTCAAGTCAATTGGGAGGTAAGTTTGAATGGAGAAAAACCGGAGGAAATGAAGTGTTTTAGATATCTGGGAGTGGATTTGGCAGCGGATGGAACCATGGAAGCAGAAGTGAATCATAGGGTGGGGGAGGGGGCGAAAATTCTGGGAGCCTTGAAGAATGCGTGGAAGTTGAGAACATTATCTCAGAAAGCAAAAATGGGTATGTTTGAAGGAATACTGGTTCTAACAATGTTGTACAATATGTGGTGTGAGGTGGTTTGATTGAGTAAGTAATAATAGGGTAAGAGATATGTGTGGTAACAAAAAGAGTGTGGTTGAGAGAGCAGAAGAGGGTGTTTTGAAATGGTTTGGTCACATGGAGAGAATGAGTGAGGAAAGATTGACCAAGAGGATATATGTGTCAGAGGTGGAGGGAACGAGGAGAAGTGGGAGACCAAATTGGAGGTGGAAAGATGGAGTGAAAAAGATTTTGAGTGATCAGGGCCTGAACATGCAGGAGGGTGTAAGGTGTGCAAGGAATAGAGTGAATTGGAACGATGTGGTATACCGGGGTCGATGTGCTGTCAATGGATTGAACCAGGGCATGTGAAGCGTCTGGGGTAAACCATGGAAAGTTCTGTAGGGCCTGGATGTGGAAAGGGAGCTGTGGTTTCGGTGCATTATTACATGACAGCTAGAGACTGAGTGTGAACGAATGTGGCCTTTGTTGTATTTCCTAGCGCTACCTTGCACACATGAAGGGGGGGGGGGTTGTTATTCCATGTGTGGCGAGGTGGCGATGGGAATGAATAAAGGCAGACAGTATGAATTATGTACATGTGTATATATGTATATGTTTGTGTGTGTATATATATGTATACATTGAGATGTATAGGTATGTATATTTGCGTGTGTGGACGTGTATGTATATGCATGTGTATGTGGGTGGGTTGAGCCATTCTTTCGTCTGTTGCCTTGCGCTACCTTGTTAACGCGTGAGACAGCGACAAAGCAAAATAAATATAAAATAAAATTAAGTTCCATGGCGAAAGATGGAATTTTCTTCATCACACAAGTTAAGCTACTTAACCAAGGCGAAATCTACACTAAAGGTATTGGTCATATGCCAATCTGTTCATGATGGTGGGAAATAACTGTAAAGTCTAATGAGTACATCATATAAAAACTAAAATATGATGAAGGTCACACTTTAATGTATAACTCCTGAAGATGAATGATAGTTGACAAATGGACAGACATAGTGATCTAGTGTCTGCTATGCTATATAGGTAGCATACTCAACTGTGGAACGAACAACTAATGCACAAAAAGTAAGAAAATACAGAAGATAGTGTAATGTACTAGGAGTGTGACGATTAAAAATGATTGTGCACTGTTCACTGCTGAAAAGTTGCATCTGGATTAAAAGATTTAATGAAATTCCTTTCAATTTAGAGCATACCATATTACTATGCCTTTAAGAAAGGCATTTCTTGAAAACCTGAAGTTCACTAATGTTTAATAACGAAATATATTGCAAAGTGGGGTGCCTAAATGTGTGTGGATGTAACCAAGATGTGAAAAAAGGAGAGATAGGTAGTATGTTTGAGGAAAGGAACCTGGATGTTTTGGCTCTGAGTGAAACGAAGCTCAAGGGTAAAGGGGAAGAGTGGTTTGGGAATGTCTGGGGAGTAAAGTCAGGGGTTAGTGAGAAGACAAGAGCAAGGGAAGGAGTAGCAATACTCCTGAAACAGGAGTTGTGGGAGTATGTGATAGAATGCAAGAAAGTAAATTCTCGATTAATATGGGTAAAACTGAAAGTTGATGGAGAGAGGTGGGTGATTATTGGTGCATATGCACCTGGGCATGAGAAGAAAGATCATGAGAGGCAAGTGTTTTGGGAGCAGCTGAATGAGTGTGTTAGTGGTTTTGATGCATGAGACCGGGTTATAGTGATGGGTGATTTGAATGCAAAGGTGAGTAATGTGGCAGTTGAGGGAATAATTGGTATACATGGGGTGTTCAGTGTTGTAAATGGAAATGGTGAAGAGCTTGTAGATTTATGTGCTGAAAAAGGACTGATGATTGGGAATACCTGGTTTAAAAAGCGAGATATACATAAGTATACTTATGTAAGTAGGAGAGATGGCTAGAGAGCGTTATTGGATTACGTGTTAATTGACAGGCGTGCGAAAGAGAGACTTTTGGATGTTAATGTGCTGAGAGGTGCAACTGGAGGGATGTCTGATCATTATCTTGTGGAGGCTAAGGTGAAGATTTGTATGGGTTTTCAGAAAAGAAGAGTGAATATTGGGGTGAAGAGGGTGGTGAGAGTAAGTGAGCTTGGGAAGGAGACCTGTGTGAGGAAGTACCAGGAGAGACTGAGTACAGAATGGAAAAAGGTGAGAACAATGGAAGTAAGGGGAGTGGGGGAGGAATGGGATGTATTTAGGGAATCAGTGATGGATTGCGCAAAAGATGCTTGTGGCATGAGAAGAGTGGGAGGTGGGTTGATTAGAAAGGGTAGTGAGTGGTGGCATGAAGAAGTAAGAATATTAGTGAAAGAGAAGAGAGAGGCATTTGGACGATTTTTGCAGGGAAAAAATGAAATTGAGTGGGAGATGTATAAAAGAAAGAGACAGGAGGTCAAGAGAAAGGTGCAAGAGGTGAAAAAAAGGGCAAATGAGAGTTGGGGTGAGAGAGTATCATTAAATTTTAGGGAGAATAAAAAGATGTTCTGGAAGGAGGTAAATAAAGTGCGTAAGACAAGGGAGCAAATGGGAACTTCAGTGAAGGGCGCAAATGGGGAGGTGATAACAAGTAGTGGTGATGTGAGAAGGAGATGGAGTGAGTATTTTGAAGGTTTGTTGAATGTGTTTGATGATAGAGTGGCAGATATAGGGTGTTTTGGTCGAGGTGGTGTGCAAAGAGAGAGGGTTAGGGAAAATGATTTGGTAAACAGAGAAGAGGTAGTGAAAGCTTTGCGGAAGATGAAAGCCGGCAAGGCAGCAGGTTTGGATGGTATTGCAGTGGAATTTATTAAAAAAGGGGGTGACTGTATTGTTGACTGGTTGGTAAGGTTATTTAATGTATGTATGACTCATGGTGAGGTGCCTGAGGATTGGCGGAATGCGTGCATAGTGCCATTGTACAAAGGCAAAGGGGATAAGAGTGAGTGCTCAAATTACAGAGGTATAAGTTTGTTGAGTATTCCTGGTAAATTATATGGGAGGGTATTGATTGAGAGGGTGAAGGCATGTACAGAGCATCAGATTGGGGAAGAGCAGTGTGGTTTCAGAAGTGGTAGAGGATGTGTGGATCAGGTGTTTGCTTTGAAGAATGTATGTGAGAAATACTTAGAAAAGCAAATGGATTTGTATGTAGCATTTATGGATCTGGAGAAGGCATATGATAGAGTTGATAGAGATGCTCTGTGGAAGGTATTAAGAATATATGGTGTGGGAGGAAAGTTGTTAGAAGCAGTGAAAAGTTTTTATCGAGGATGTAAGGCATGTGTACGTGTAGGAAGAGAGGAAAGTGATTGGTTCTCAGTGAATGTAGGTTTGCGGCAGGGGTGTGTGATGTCTCCATGGTTGTTTAATTTGTTTATGGATGGGGTTGTTAGGGAGGTAAATGCAAGAGTTTTGGAAAGAGGGGCAAGTATGAAGTCTGTTGGGGATGAGAGAGCTTGGGAAGTGAGTCAGTTGTTGTTCGCTGATGATACAGCGCTGGTGGCTGATTCATGTGAGAAACTGCAGAAGCTGGTGACTGAGTTTGGTAAAGTGTGTGGAAGAAGAAAGTTAAGAGTAAATGTGAATAAGGGCAAGGTTATTAGGTACAGTAGGGTTGAGGGTCAAGTCAATTGGGAGGTGAGTTTGAATGGAGAAAAACTGGAGGAAGTGAAGTGTTTTAGATATCTGGGAGTGGATCTGGCAGCGGATGGAACCATGGAAGCGGAAGTGGATCATAGGGTGGGGGAGGGGGCGAAAATTCTGGGGGCCTTGAAGAATGTGTGGAAGTCGAGAACATTATCTCGGAAAGCAAAAATGGGTATGTTTGAAGGAATAGTGGTTCCAACAATGTTGTATGGTTGCGAGGCGTGGGCTATGGATAGAGTTGTGCGCAGGAGGATGGATGTGCTGGAAATGAGATGTTTGAGGACAATGTGTGGTGTGAGGTGGTTTGATCGAGTGAGTAACGTAAGGGTAAGAGAGATGTGTGGAAATAAAAAGAGCGTGGTTGAGAGAGCAGAAGAGGGTGTTTTGAAGTGGTTTGGGCACATGGAGAGAATGAGTGAGGAAAGATTGACCAAGAGGATATATGTGTCGGAGGTGGAGGGAATGAGGAGAAGAGGGAGACCAAATTGGAGGTGGAAAGATGGAGTGAAAAAGATTTTGTGTGATCGGGGCCTGAACATGCAGGAGGGTGAAAGGAGGGCAAGGAATAGAGTGAATTGGAGTGATGTGGTATACCGGGGTTGACGTGCTGTCGGTGGATTGAATCAAGGCATGTGAAGCGTCTGGGGTAAACCATGGAAAGCTGTGTAGGTATGTATATTTGCGTGTGTGGACGTATGTATATACATGTGTATGGGGGGGGGTTGGGCCATTTCTTTCGTCTGTTTCCTTGCGCTACCTCGCAAACGCGGGAGACAGCGACAAAGTATAATAATAAAGAAAATAATAAAATTGCAAAGTTATGAATGTAAAAAATTTCATATGAGAGTATGATTTTTAATTATTCAAACATCACTTCACCTATCCTCATAATATGACACTGGTAATGTCCTCTACATATGGCAATCTTTTTTTCAAAAATTTTCAAGGGATGATATTTTTTCATACTTGCTCATCGTTTCCTGCATTAGCAAGTTAGAGCCAAGAGCAGATGAAGAAAGGCTGCATCTGCTTTCATCCATTCTCTAGCACGTATGTTTAATATAACCTTCATAATAAAAAATCACCAAAAAGCTCAATATCCAATCACTAAAATAATTCCTTTTCACTACCTCCAATCTCTGGTGTTCTGCCTCCAACTTCTGATTCTTGATTTGAGTGTCCTGCAGAAGCTGCAACATATTCTTATGATCAATACAAAGTTGTGTGTGAGTCTCACTAAGCCGAGTATGTGTTTCTTGCACTTCTCTTATTTCACAAGTGATAGTCTCATTTTCTGTTGTTACAGCCTCCATCTGAAATTCATATGAAATATAACAAAATTATCATTATAACTATGTTATATAGATTACAGGACTTAATAATAATGTTGTAGCTCCCTTGGTTATCCGATTCTTGTATCACACATAATCCTCAAATAAGATTTATTCTTTTTCACTCAAACTTGGAACTTTTAATGTTCATACCTGGTGGTGAATACCTGGTATGTTTCCTTCCCTGAATGTAGAAATCAAAGAGCAGTTATCTGCTAAAATCAGTGACAGCTACCGGCTGATAACTTCATATGCAACGATTCAGTTATCTTGAAACACTGAACCTTCAATTAATACTTTTGTTGGGTCAATATCCCTCTTCTATCAGTTATAATCAAATATTGAAATCAACTAAAGGGCAAACAGCTTATTATAACATCTTTTCCATGGTTTCATACAAAAAGATGTTGCTCCTAGTCACCTATAATATGATGTAAATATAAGATTTTTTTTTTAATACTATACACCATTTCCTGCATTAGCGATGTAGCATTAAGAACAGAGGACTGGGTTTTGAGGAAATATCTTCACCTGGCCCACTTCTATGTTCCTTCTTTTGTAAAAAAAAAAAAAAAAAAAAAAAAAAAAAAAAAAAAAACGAGAGGGGAGGATTTCCAGCCACCCGCTCCCTCCCCTTTTAGTTGCCTTCTACGACATGCAGGGAATACGTGGGAAGTATTCTTTCTCCCCTATCCCCAGGGATGTCTTTTTTAACAGGAGGAAATAAAAGACCAAAAAAGTTAAACAGGTCACATCCAAAGACATGGCAACCACTGCCATTGTAGGGTGGTCCAGATATATGGTACAATTTAGCTTATAATGTGCCAACAGCTAACTTGGAATCATTCGCAACAAGTGGTGATTGGGCTACTGTATTTGATTGTATGAAAAATTTTCATTGTAATCTGTAGAAAACCTTCAGTGAAATCTAAGTACAACTGAGTCCTAAACAAGAGCTCAAAGCATCAGTGTCTCCAGCTTGCCTTTAGAATAAATAACTAGTAAAGTGCACTCAATCTCAGAGGAAAACTTCATTCTGTACTACCAAACTCATTTTATAAGTATATCTAGCAAAACTTTTCAAACACGACTGACTTTTGGATACTTCGAAAATTAAATCTAAATTCATATAAAAAAGACAAGCTTACATAAATACTGAGATTAGAGATCTAAAGAAACTATTTACAGTAAGGCAAACTAATTGTTCTGTAAAAGACATGGTAAAAAATAGGTGAAACAATACTACAGACAATACAATACCAGATACGTCTGTCCCCATGCATAATACCTATACAATCATACACTCCAAGTTTTGATTTAACTTATCACAATAAATTTAATAGCTCTCATGTGCCATAAGATAGTGTGTGGGCCTATTTCAACTGCTGCTGTTGCCTTCTTCTTTGCCTTGTAAGTGGAGGAGAGGCAGTAGTACCTGAGGAGTGTGTGTGGTCATCATCGTCATCATCAGGAATGTGTGGCAATGCCTTAACTTTGCGATTCATATCTCCATCAGCAAGTTCGCCAGAGCTATAACTACGACGAAGCTGATTCACAAGACCACCACCACCCTGGGGTCCCTGGCTTGCCTTATATAATATAAGAATACTGTACATAATAAATACTTTGTATCTCACAGTTTTACTTCCTGCTTTAAAAAACAACTTCCCTACCCTAACCTGAGCAAGAAGTTGGTCTCTGCTGTAAGTAGTTTCAGAAAGTTTCTCTTGAAGAGCTGCATGCTGTTCTTGGAGATGGTTTAACTGTTCTCGCGTTTCAAACAGAATCTTGTCCACAACAGCATCTGCCATATTCTCCCCACAAGTTCCTGAAAAACATATATGAACTTTTATCAGTATCCTAAATGGCAGTGTAGCCCATGTTAATTGACAGGTGTGTAAAAGTGAGACTTTTGACTGTTAATGTGCTGAGAGGGGCAGCTGGAGGGATGTCTGATCAGTGTCTTGTAGAGGCGAAGGTGAAGATTTGTAGAGGCTTTCAGAAAAGAAGAGAGAATGTTGGGGAGACGAGAGTGGTGAGAGTTAGTGAGCCTGGGAAGGAGACGTGTGAGGAGGTAACAGAAGAGACTGAGTATAGAATGGCAAAAGGTGAGAGCAAATGATGTGAGGAAAGTGGATGAGGAATGGGATGTACTTAGGGAAGCAGTGGTGGCTTGCGCAAAAGATGCATGTGGTATGAGAAATGTGAGAGCTGGGCAGATTAGACAGGGTAGTGAGTGGTGGGATGAAGAAGCAAGATTGTTAGTGAGAAAAATGAGGCGTTTGGACGATATTTGCATGGAAGTAGTGAAAATGACAGGAGATGTATAGAAGAAAGCAGCAAAAGGTCAAGAGAAAGGTGCAAGAGTTGAAAAAGAGGGCAAATGAGAGTTGGGGTGAGAGAGTATCATTAAATTCGAGGGAGAATAAAAAGATGCTTTGGAAGGAGGTAAATAAAGTGCATAAAACAAGAGAATAAGTGGGAACATCAGTGAAGGGGGCAAAGTGAGAGGTAATAACAAGAAGTGATGAATAGAAAAGGAGATGGAGTGAATATTTTGAAGGTTTGTTGAATGCATTTGATGATAGAGTGGCAGATATAGAGTTTTGGCTGGGGTGGTGTGTGAAGTGAGAGGGTCTGGGAGAATGGTTTGGTGAAGAGAAAAGAGGTAGTGAAAGCTTTATGGAAGATGAAATCCGGCAAGGTGGCAGGTTTAGATGGTATTGCAGTGGAATTTATAAAAAAAAAAGGGGTGCTGTGTTGTTGGCTGGTTGGTAAGGATATTCAGTGTATGTATGGATCATGGTGAAGTGCCTGAAGATTGGTGGAATGCATGCATAGTGCCATCGTACAAAATCAAAGGGGATGAAGGTGAGTGTTTAAACTACAGAGGCATAAGTTTGTTGAGTATTACTGGGAAATTATATGGGAGGATATTGATTGAGAGGGCCAAGGCATCAGACTGGGGTAGAGCAGTGTGGTTTCCAAAGAGGTAGAGGATGTGTGGATCAGGTGTGTGCTTTGAAGAATATGTGAGAAATACACACAAAAACAAATGGATTTGTATGTAAAATTTATGGATATGGAGAGGGCATATGATAGGGTTAATAGAGATGCTTTGTGGAAGATTTTAAGAGTATATGGTGTGGGAGGTAAGTTGCCAGAAGCACTGAAAAGTTTTTACCAAGGATGTAAGGCATGTGTACCAGTAGGAAGAGAGGAGAATGATTGGTTCTCAGTGAATGTCGGTCTGTTGTAGGGGTGTGTGATGTCCCCATGGTTGTTAAATTTGTTTATGGATGGGGTGGTTAGGAAAGTGAATGCAAGAGTTTTGGAGAGAGGGGCAAGTATGCAGTCTGTTGGGGATGAGAGGGTCTAGGAAGCGAGTCAGATGTTGTTCGCCGATGATACAGCTCTAGAGGCTGATTCGCGAGATAAACTGCAGATGGTTGGTGACTGAGTTTGGAAAACTGTGTGAAAGGAGGTCGAGAGTAAATGTGAATGAGAGCAAGGTTATTAGGTTCAGTAGGGTTGAGGGACAAGTTAATTGGAATGTAAGTATGGAGAAAAATTGGAGGAAGTGAAGTGTTTTAGATATCTAGGAGTGGACTTAGCAGTGGATGGAACCATGGAAACGAAAGTGAGTCATATGGTGGGGGAGGAAGCGAAAGTTCTGGGAGTGATGAAGTTTGTGCGGAAGGAGAGAAAGTTATCTCAGAGAGCAAAAATGGCTATGTTTGAAAGAATAGTAGTCCCAACAATGTTATACTGTTGTGAGGCATGGTCTATGGATAGGGTTGTACAGAGGGGCAGTGGATGTGTTGGAAATTAAATTATTGAGGAAAAATATGTGGTGTGAGGTGGTTTGATTAAGTTATGTAACAGTAAGAGAGATGTGTAGAAATAAAAAGAATATGGTTGAGAGAGCACAAGAGGGTGTGTTGAAATGGTTTGGACATATGAAGAGAATAAGTGAGGAAAGATTGACAAAGAGGATATATGTGTCAGAGATAGAGGGAACATGGAGCAGAGGGAGACCAAACTGGAGGTGGAAGGATGGAGTGAAAAAGATTTTGATCGATCAGGTTTGTACATATAGAAACATCGAAAACTTAACACACAGTTGAAATCAATCCCAGATGAACTATTAATTGATAATTATGTAATGCACGTGGCAGCTGTGAAGAATCATCTGATACATCATGCAAGACATGCACTGAGCACTTCATGCTAGCCCTGTCATTTTAGCTAATCTCGTTGTAGGTACTTGTAGGCAGGTACTCCCACTCGAGTGACTCAACTGTAATCCTATCCATTCCAACTTCTTGGACACTTTTTAGTGTATAGAAAACCTTCAATACATCCTCTCTTTTCACTCAAATGTTTGGCAGAGATCTTACTCTGCTTGGCAACTCCTTCCAAATGCACCATATCTGTCACCCTATCATTTAACCAAATATTATCACATGGTGGGCTGCAACCTCTGGTGGGTCCTGTGGGGTTTTCCAAGGGATTTGCAAACTGTTTGAACTGAGCTAACAACATTTTTGCTCTACAGTAACACTATCCCCTGAATGGACATGTGTGTAGAAAGAAATAAAAATGGCCCAGATTCCAGTTTCTTATTACTACTGTAGATGTTATTTGTAAGCAAAAATAAGTCCCCATGCTTCTGTCTTTTTACACCTGTAGGATAGGGGATAGGGGAGAAAGAATACTTCCCACGTATTCCCTGCGTGTCGTAGAAGGCGACTAAAAGGGAAGGGAGCGGGGGCTGGAAATCCTCCCCTCTTGTTTTTTTTTTATTTTCCAAAAGAAGGAACAGAGAAGGGGGCCAGGTGAGGATATTCCCTCAGAGGCCCAGTCCTCTGTTCTTAACGCTACCTTGCTAACGCGGGAAATGGCGAATAGTTTGAAAGAAAGAAAACGAAAGGAATAATCGGGGATTATGGTGAACAAAAACCCGGATGCATGTTTTGTCAGGCACACAAGTCTGAGATATACTAATCTAACACATCCAACTGTCCCTGGAAAAAACTCCACTTTCCCTATGACAATTTTCCTGGAAAATACTTTCCATACAAGTTGTTTTTCCTTTCACCAGCAGTCTAACATCCTCATACAACACTCACTACCCTCTCTCATATGCTCACATCCCACCTTCAACAAGCCATTCACTTTAAATGAGCACAAAAGTTTGGTTACAATGCATACTTGAATGTGATGGTGAACAATCAGTGATATTCATAGGTGGACCCCCTTCAAAAGACTCCTCTATTGTGTGATCTCCTGGTCTAGATTCTAGAAGGTGCTGTCGAAGTTCCTCAAGTTGAATCTGAAAAAGAAATTTTGACATAATGTCCATTCAGAAAATCTCAGTACCTACCATCCACTGCATTTAGTCATATCAATACATTAAGATCAGTGAAAAAATTACTTTGATTTCAACAATCATTATCATCCAAAAGCTACTTCAAATTAATGTTCTCTCATCCATAGTAATACATATGTTCAATAGTATCATCCGTGATATAATTCTAATCAACAGTCTTTATTTTCCATGGCTGAATTTTCTTGTCCTGAATATTCTTGCAAAAAATATTACCGTAATAATTAATTGCCATTTCCTGCATTAGCATGGTAGGGCCAGCAAACAGATAAAGAATGGCCCATCCACTCATATACACACACACATGTATATATAAAAGAAAGAGGCAGGATGTCAAGAGAAAGGTGCAAGAGGCAAAAAAGAGGGCAAATAAGAGTTGGGGTGAGAGAGTATCATTAAATTTTAGGGAAAATAAAAAGATGTTTTGGAAGAAGGTAAAGTGCATAAGACGAGGGAACAAATGGGAACATCAGTGAAAGGGGCAAATGGGGAGGTGATAACAAGTAGTGGTGATGTGAGAAGGAGATGGAGTGAGTATTTTGAAGGTTTGTTGAATGTGTTTGATGATAGAGTGGCAGATATAGGGGCTTTTGGTCGAGGTGGTGTGCAAAGTGAGAGGGTTAGGGAAAATGATTTGGTAAACAGAGAAGAGGTAGTAAAAGCTTCGCGGAAGATGAAAGCCAGCAAGGCAGCGGGTTTGGATGGTATTGCAGTAGAACTTATTAAAAAAGGGGGTGACTGTATTGTTGACTGGTTGGTAAGGTTATTTAATGTATGTATGATTCATGGTGAGGTGCCTGAGGATTGGTGGAATGCTTGCATAGCGCCACTGTACAAAGGCAAAGGGGATAAAAGTGAGTGCTCAAATTACAGAGGTATAAGTTTGTTGAGTATTGCTGGGAAATTATATGGGAGGGTATTGATTGAGAGGGTGAAGATATGTACAGAGCATCAGATTGGGGAAGAGCAGTGTGGTTTCAGAAGTGGTAGAGGATGTGTGGATCAGGTGTTTGCTTTGAAGAATGTATGTGAGAAATACTTAGAAAAGCAAATGGATTTGTATGTAGCATTTATGGATCTGGAGAAGGCATATGATAGAGTTGATAGAGATGATCTGTGGAAGGTATTAAGAATATATGGTGTGGGAGGCAAGCTGTTAGAAGCAGTGAAAAGTTTTTATCGAGGATGTAAGGCATGTGTACATGTAGGAAGAGAGGAAAGTGATTGGTTCTCAGTGAATCTTGGTTTGTGGCAGGGGTGCATGATGTCTCCATGGATGTTTAATTTGTTTATTGATGGGGTTGTTTGGGAGGTGAATGCAAGAGTTTTGGAAAGAGGGGCAAGTATGCAGTCTGTTGTGGATGAGAGAGCTTAGGAAGTTAGTCAGTTGTTGTTCGCTGATGATACAGTGCTGGTGGCTGATTCGGGTGAGAAACTGCAGAAGCTGGTGACTGAGTTTGGTAAAGTGTGTGAAAGAAAGCTGAGAGTAAATGTGAATAAGAGCAAGGTTATTAGGTACAGTAGGGTTAAGGGACAAGTCAATTGGGAGGTAAGTGTGAATGGAGAAAAACTGGAGGAAGTGAAGTGTTTTAGATATCTGGGAGTGGATTTGGCAGCAGATGGAACCATGTGTTCACCCCGGTATACCACATCGTTCCAATTCACTCTATTCCCTGCACGCCTTTCTCCCTCCTGCATGTTCAGTCCCCGATCACTCAAAATCTTTTTTTACTCCATCCTTCCACCTCCAATTTGGTCTCCCGCTTCTCCTCGTTCCCTCCACCTCTGATACATATATCCTCTTTGTCAATCTTTCCTCACCCATTCTCTCCATGTGACCAAACCATTTCAAAACACCCTCTTCTGCTCTTTCAACCACACTCTTTTTATTACCACACATCTTTCTTACCCTTTCATTACTTACTCGATCAAACCACCTCACACCACATATTGTCTTCAGACATCTTATTTCCAACACATCCACCCTCCTCCACACAACTCTATATATAGCCCACACCGCGCAAGCATATAACGTTGTTGGAACCACTATTCCTTCAAACATACCCATTTTTGCTTTCCGAGATAATGTTCTCACCTTCCACACATTTCTCAATGCTCCCAGAGCTTTTGCCCGCTCCCCCACCCTGTGACTCACTTCCGCTTCCATGGTTTCATACGCTGCCATATCCACTCCCAGATATCTAAAACACTTCACTTCCTCCAGTTTTTCTCCATTCAAACTTACCTCCCAATCAGCGAACAACAACCGACATGATACAGCGCTGGTGGCTGATTCGGGTGAGAAACTGCAGAAGCTGGTGACTGAGTTTGGTAGTGTGTGAAAGAAGAAAGCTGAGAGTAAATGTAAATAAGAGCAAGGTTATTAGGTACAGTTGGGCTGAGGGACATACACATACATAGACATATAAATATATACACATGTACATACTCATACTTGCTAGCCTTCATCCAATCCCAGCGCTACCCCACCCCACAGGAAACAGCATCGTTACCCCTGCTTCAGCAAGGTAGTGCCAGGTAAACAGACAAAAAAAAAAAAAGGCCACATTTATTCACACTCAGTCTCTAGCTGTCATGTGTAATGCACTGAAATCACAGCTCCCTATCCACATCCAGGCCCCACAGACCATTCCATGGTTTACTCCAGACGTTTCACATGCCCTGGTTCAGTCCGCTGACAGCACGTCGACCCTGGAATACCACATCGTTCCAATTCACTCTATTCCTTGCATGCCTCTCACCCTCCTGTATGTTCAGGCCCTGATCTCTCAAAATCTTTTTCACTCCATCCTTCCAGCTCCAATTTGGTCTCATGCTTCTTGTTCCCTCCAACTCTGACACATATATCCTCTTTGTCAATCTTTCCTCACTCATTCTCATTGGACATATGTCCAAGTCATTTCAACATGCCCTTTTCTGCTCTCTAAACCACACTCTTTATATTATCACAAACCTCTCTTACCCTCCTCACCACTTACTCGATCAAACCACTTCACACCACACATAGTCCTTAAACATTTCATTTTCAACACATCCCCCCTCCTCTGTACAACCCTATCTATAGCCCATGCCCTGCATCCATACAATATTGTTGGAATTACTAATCCTTCAAACATATCCATTTTTTCTCTCCAGGATAATGCTCTCTTTTTCCACATATTCTTCATCATCATCCCCCCATGACTCACCTCCACTGCAAAAAAGTAGTAATAATACCTTCACCATTCTAATCTGTATCTTCTAGTGTCATGTATAGTTTCCACATCCTAGAAACAATAATCACATGATAAAGTAACCTCAAACCATGTCATGTCATTTCTTTCTAACTGTTACTGTACCACCTCAACATGCCACCACTAAACAGATATAAGACAGGCTACTAAATGGTAGTGGAATACATTCTTGTTATATAGTACATTTCTTTACTTGTTTCACTGGAAACACCTTTACTACGTAATGTGTTGAAAACCTCTCACGACATATCTTCCTGAGACATGTTTCAGTTATCCTACATTTGTCATATACTCTATTTTCTTTTGTTTCTGCCATTAATTTTAGTTTCTTTCAAAATATTAGTCTGAAGCATTTTGCCTCTGAGGTGTTATCCCCTCAGAGAAAAAATGCTTTTACATCTTCAGAATCTATCCTTCTCTCTGCTGCAGTCTGTTCAAGTATAAGGGTTTAGAGAAAACCTGTCAAATAAGATAACTGAACATAATGCAAAAATAAACACCTTCAGCTCCCATCTGAAGGTACAGTGGAATAAACTAAGGAACAGAGACCTCTCAATCTACGTCATTTTTTGAATGATATACACAGTCCATTTACACTTTTTTTTATTTACACGGGCATAAGCTTGGAAAAACATGATCATATATGGGCTAACAGCAAAGAGGTGTGGCATTGCCAGCACCATGCAAGAATTGTGAGTCTGCATGGCATGGATATAATCTATAGCCATGGGGAGCTACAGTATACTGTATAGGGAACCTGTTTTGCCTTTTGCATCGTGCCACCAAAGCATCTTTTACGTTCTCCTGGTGCCAATGGTGCTGAGAAGTGTGAGACCATCACCAATGAGGTTACGACTGGATGTGCTTATAAATTATAAGACAAGTGAGCGGACTGTTAATATCAAGTGTGCCCTTGGATTTTGTGAATCTACAAATTATTTCTGATAGTGAAGACAAGAGTAAGAAAAGTGCCTATATATGTAGAACATTAATCAGTGCATCTAAGACCTCATATTCTAAAAGATTGATTATGAAGAGAATGGCATACATGTTGTGCACATGGATCGAAAACCAAACTCATGAAAATATTCCCATCAGTGTGCTTGTGATGCAAGCAAAGGCTTGGAGTATATACGATGACCTAGAAGCAGAGGAAAGAGCAGCAAAGACAACTTCAAGCAAGTCCTGGTTGGTTTGCAAATTTTAGAAAATGCTTCAATTCTCACATCAGGATGACTGGTGAGGCTGCTTTAGTTGATTTCAATTTTGCCAAAAACCCTCAAGACCATTAGCAAAGAAGGTAGTTAATCTAAGCAGATTTCTAATGTTGTGGATAGGCTGGATTATTATGGAAGAGAGTGCCTTCAAGAATGTACATTTCCCATGAGGAAAAGACTGCACCAGGATTTAAAGTTTGTTTTATTTTCTGTTTTCATTAACAGAATTCACTGTACAGTGTATATTGTAGTATTTTATATTTCCTAGTAAGTGTATGCTGTAGTTTTTCACCAGTATAATGTTCAGTACTGTCTTATCAATAACAAAACCCCTAACCTCCAATACTTAAAGCATTTCATATACATAACCAATTTGTTTTTTTTTTTTTTTTTTTTTTTTATACTTTGTCGCTGTCTCCCGCGTTTGCGAGGTAGCGCGAGGAAACAGACGAAAGAAATGGCCCAACCCCCATACACACGTACATACACACGTCCACACACGCAAATATACATACCTACACAGCTTTCCATGGTTTACCCCAGACGCTTCACATGCCTTGATTCAATCCACTGACAGCACGTCAACCCCTGTATACCACATCGCTCCAATTCACTCTATTCCTTGCCCTTCTTTCACCCTCCTGCATGTTCAGGCCCCGATCACACAAAATCTTTTTCACTCCATCTTTCCACCTCCAATTTGGTCTCCCTCTTCTCCTCGTTCCCTCCACCTCCGACACATATATCCTCTTGGTCAATCTTTCCTCACTCATTCTCTCCATGTGCCCAAACCATTTCAAAACACCCTCTTCTGCTCTCTCAACCACGCTCTTTTTATTTCCACACATCTCTCTTACCCTTACGTTACTTACTCGATCAAACCACCTCACACCACACATTGTCCTCAAACATCTCATTTCCAGCACATCCATCCTCCTGCGCACAACTCTATCCATAGCCCACGCCTCGCAACCATACAACATTGTTGGAACCACTATTCCTTCAAACATACCCATTTTTGCTTTCCGAGATAATGTTCTCGACTTCCACACATTTTTCAAGGCTCCCAAAATTTTCGCCCCCTCCCCCACCCTATGATCCACTTCCGCTTCCATGGTTCCATCCGCTGACAGATCCACTCCCAGATATCTAAAACCAATTTGTGTTTGTGCTAATTCGTGAATTTGTTCTGTGTTGAGTGTAAGGATATCTTTGGTTTGTGGCAAATCTTAAGTGATTTGTTTTGGATTTTCTGAAGTGATTTAAGTTGTGTATTGCTGAGTGCATGAGTAGGGATAGGGGGATAATCTATTACAGGGAGGATTAAGGCACTGACAAGATGTGTTTTTGTCTTAATTGGCATGTTCCTCAGTCTACTATAGAGTTTGGTGAGAGCTGTCATACCTTTCTGTATACGATCTTTCACATCACATATGTAGCCATTGGAGCTGATGTTGAGGCCAAGTACTTTTCCTGATGCTTAAAAATCTATTACTTCATCATTAACTATAAGTGGCCAAGTGACTTTTGCCCCAGGTGTACTGGAGTAAACTTTTGGGTGTTTGTCTCAATAGGAGGCTGTGGTTTCAGTGCATTACGCAAAACAGCTCAAGAATGGATATGAGCAAATGAGGCCATTCTTCATCTGTTCCTGGCACTACCTTGCTGTTGCAGGAAATGGTAAACAAGTGAGAAAATTTCTTTTACTTTTTTTTGATACCTACCCTAATTAGTACTCATAAGACAATTACGGAGGTAAGATTTACATTGTTTTATTTCTTTTATTTTGTTTTGTCGCTGTCTCCCGCGTTTGCGAGGTAGCGCAATGAAACAGACAAAAGAAATGGCCCAACCCACCCCCATACACTTGTATATACATACACGTCCACACACGCAAATATACATACCCATACATCTCAATGTACACATATATATACACACACAGACACATACATATATACCCATGCACACAGTTCACACTGTCTGCCTTTATTCATTCCCATCGCCACCTCGCACACATGGAATACCATCCCCCTCCCCCCTCATGTGTGCGAGGTAGCGCTAGGAAAAGACAACAAAGGCCCCATTCGTTCACACTCAGTCTCTAGCTGTCATACAATAATGCCCGAAACCACAGCTCCCTTTCCACATCCAGGCCCCACACAACTTTCCATGGTTTACCCCAGACGCTTCACATGCCCTGATTCAATCCACTGACAGCACGTCAACCCCAGTATACCACATTGATCCAATTCACTCTATTCCTTGCCCACCTTTCACCCTTCTGCATGTTCAGGCCCCGATCACTCAAAATCTTTTTCACTCCATCTTTCCACCTCCAATTTGGTCTCCCACTTCTCCTCGTTCCCTCCACCTCCGACACATATATCCTCTTAGTCAATCTTTCCTCACTCATTCTCTCCATGTGCCCAAACCATTTCAATACACCCTCTTCTGCTCTCTCAACCACGCTCTTTTTATTTCCACACATCTCTCTTACCCTTACATTACTTACTCGATCAAACCACCTCACACCACACATTGTCCTCAAACATCTCATTTCCAGCACATCCACCCTCCTGCGCACAACTCTATCCATAGCCCACGCCTCGCAACCATACAACATTGTTGGAACCACTATTCCTTCAAACATACTCATTTTTGCTTTCCGAGATAATGTTCTCGACTTCCACACATTCTTCAAGGCTCCCAGGATTTTTGCCCCCTCCCCCACCCTATGATTCACTTCCGCTTCCATGGTTCCATCCGCTGCCAGATCCACTCCCAGATATCTAAAACACTTTACTTCCTCCAGTTTTTCTCCATTCAAACTCACCTCCCAATTGACTTAACCCTTAACCGTACTGCACCTAATAACCTTGCTCTTATTCACATTCACTTTTAACTTTCTTCTTTCACACACTTTACCAAACTCAGTCACCAGCTTCTGCAGTTTCTCACATGAATCAGCCACCAGCGCTGTATCATCAGCGAACAACAACTGACTCACTTCCCAAGCTCTCTCATTCACAACAGACTCCATACTCGCCCCTCTTTCCAAAACTCTTGCATTCACCTCCCTAACAACCCCATCCATAAACAAATTAAACAACCATGGAGACATCACACACTCCTGCCGCAAACCTACATTCACTGAGAACCAATCACTTTCCTCTCTTCCTACACGTACACATGCCTTACATCCTCGATAAAAACTTTTCACTGCTTCTAACAACTTGCCTCCCACACCATATATTCTTAATACCTTCCACAGAGCATCTCTATCAACTCTATCATATGCCTTCTCCAGATCCATAAATGCTACATACATACATTGTATGCTAGGAAAATGCTAAGTCAAGCATATGTCCATAACATTTCAGTTATAGCAAGATATTTCTGAGTCCATATTAATCATTAAAATATTTACAAATATAGTGGTGAAAAGATCATGACCTTCATTTCCTTCAGATCATATGCTTGTGATTCTATGATGTTTTCATTTTCCAGCTTTGCACGGTAGAGTGTAGACATCTCTTCCTGTAGTCTGTCACGTTCTGCTGAGACAAGTAGCAACCGCTTCTTCAGGGACTCGTTCTGTGAAAGAGTAAACATCAAATTTGTACAACTAAGTTTATGGTAAATTATATGGGAGGATATTGATTGAGAGGGTGAAGGCATGTACAGAGCATCAGATTGGGGAAGAGCAGTGTGGTTTCAGAAGTGGTAGAGGATGTGTGGATCAGGTGTTTGCTTTGAAGAATGTATGTGAGAAATACTTAGAAAAGCAAATGGATTTGTATGTAGCATTTATGGATCTGGAGAAGGCATATGATAGAGTTGATAGAGATGCTCTGTGGAAGGTATTAAGAATATATGGTGTGGGAGGCAAGTTGTTAGAAGCAGTGAAAAGTTTTTATCGAGGATGTAAGGCATGTGTACGTGTAGGAAGAGAGGAAAGTGATTGGTTCTCAGTGAATGTAGGTTTGCGGCAGGGGTGTGTGATGTCTCCATGGTTGTTTAATTTGTTTATGGATGGGGTTGTGAGGGAGGTGAATGCAAGAGTTTTGGAAAGAGGGGCAAGTATGAAGTCTGTTGGGGATGAGAGAGCTTGGGAAGTGAGTCAGTTGTTGTTCGCTGATGATACAGCGCTGGTGGCGGATTCATGTGAGAAACTGCAGAAACTGGTGACTGAGTTTGGTAAAGTGTGTGAAAGAAGAAAGTTAAGAGTAAATGTGAATAAGAGCAAGGTTATTAGGTACAGTAGGGTTGAGGGTCAAGTCAATTGGGAGGTGAGTTTGAATGGAGAAAAACTGGAGGAAGTGAAGTGTTTTAGATATCTGGGAGTGGATCTGGCAGCGGATGGAACCATGGAAGTGGAAGTGGATCATAGGGTGGGGGAGGGGGCGAAAATTCTGGGAGCCTTGAAGAATGTGTGGAAGTCGAGAACATTATCTCGGAAAGCAAAAATGGGTGTGTTTGAAGGAATAGTGGTTCCAACAATGTTGTATGGTTGCGAGGCGTGGGCTATGGATAGAGTTGTGCGCAGGAGGATGGATGTGCTGGAAATGAGATGTTTGAGGACAATGTGTGGTGTGAGGTGGTTTGATCGAATAAGTAACGTAAGGGTAAGAGAGATGTGTGGAAATAAAAAGAGCGTGGTTGAGAGAGCAGAAGAGGGTGTTTTGAAGTGATTTGGGCACGTGGAGAGAATGAGTGAGGAAAGATTGACCAAGAGGATATATGTGTCGGAGGTGGAGGGAACGAGGAGAAGAGGGAGACCAAATTGGAGGTGGAAAGATGGAGTGAAAAAGATTTTGTGTGATCGGGGCCTGAACATGCAGGAGGGTGAAAGGAGGGCAAGGAATAGAGTGAATTGGAGCGATGTGGTATACCGGGGTTGACGTGCTGTCAGTGGATTGAATCAAGGCATGTGAAGCGTCTGGGGTAAACCATGGAAAGCTGTGTAGGTATGTATATTTGCGTGTGTGGACGTATGTATATACATGTGTATGGGGGTGAGTTGGGCCATTTCTTTCGTCTGTTTCCTTGCGCTACCTCGCAAACGCGGGAGACCGGCAAAAAAAAAAAAAAAAAAAAAAAAAAAAAAAAAAAAAAAGTTTATGTCTACTCCCAGGGTTGGAGGGGAAGAATATCACTCATGTATCTTGTGTATCACAGAGAAAAATATGTGGAACATGATTGGAGCATGGAAAGCCCTACATCTATATTTTTCTAAGTGTATTAATAAGAGTTATGAAAGAATTTTCCCTCATAAAATCGCTCTCTGTTCCTGATGATTTTGTGTGTATTTTTTTTTTTTTTTTTAATTTTCCAAAAGAAGGAACAGAGAAGGGGGCCAGGTGAGGATATTCCCTCAAAGGCTCAGTTCTCTGTTCTTAACGCTACCTTGCTAACGTAGGAAATGGCGAATAGTTTGAAAGGAAAGAAAGAAAGATTACCAATTTGTACTGTACAGGATGGATTCCAATCACTCTACTCTCTTCCTACTCGTACAGACACCTTACACCCTAAATAAAAACTTATCATTGCTTCTAGGAGCTTACCTCCCACACCATATAGTTTTAAAACCTTCCACAAAGCATCTCGATCAACCTTATCATAAGCCCTCTTCTGATCCACAAATGACATGCAAATCCATATGTTTTTCTAAGTATTTCTCATGTACACTCTTCAAAGCAAACACCTGATCCACACAACCTTCCCAGTCTGATGCTCTGTACATGTCTTCATCCTCTCAATCAATACCCTCCCATATAATTTTCCATGTATACTCTACATACTTATGCCTCTGTAGTTTGAACACTCACCTTTATCCCCTTTGTCTTTATCAAATGGCACTAAACATACATTCCACTAATCCTCAGGCACTTCACCATGATCCATACATACAGTGAATATCCTTGCCAACCAATCAACAACAGTCACCCCCCCTTTCTTAATAAATTCACCTGCAATACCATCCAATCCTGCCACCTTGCTGGATTTCATAATTTGCAAGGCTTTCACCACATCTTGTCTTTTCACCAAGCCATTCTCCCTGACTCTCGTACTTCGCATATCAACCTAACCTAAACACCCTACATCTACTACTCTGTCATCAAACCCATTTAACAATCTTTCAAAATACTCACTCCAACACTACCTGTTATCAGTTCCCCAAATGCTCCCTTTAATGATGTCCTCATTAGTTCTCTTGTCTTTTGCACGTTATTTAACTTCTTCTAAAACATCTTTTTATTCTCCCTAAAGTTTAATGATACTGTCTCACCCCAACTCTCATTTGAATTCCTGCCACTTTCTCTTATACATCTCCCAACCATTTGCACTCCTTCCTTGTAAGCACCACCCAAACACTTCTCTTTTCTCTTTCACCAGCAACTCTACTTCTTCATCCCACCTTTCGCATGCCATCACTGCTTCCCTAAATACCTCCCATTCCTCATGCACTCCTCTCACTTCATTTGCTCTCACCTTTTGCCATTCTACATTAAATCTCCCCCTGGTATTTCTTCATACAATTATCCTTTCCAAGCTCACTTACTCTCACCACTCTCTACTCCTTGACACTGTCTCTTACTTTGAAAATCCCTAAAAATCTTCACACTTGCCTCCACAAGATAGTGATTAGACATCCCACCAGCTGTCCCTCTCTGCACATAATTATCCAAAAGTCCCATTTTCACATGGGTGTCAATTATTACATTAGCTAAAAATGCCCACTGAACATCTCTCCTGCTCACATACTTGTGTATATTTCTTTTCAAACCAGGTATTCCTTATTATCAGTTATTTTTCAGGACACAACTCTATAAGCTCTTCACCATTGCCATTCATAACACTGAATACCTCATGTGCACTAATTATACCGTCAACTGCCACATTACTTACCTTCGCATTTAAATCACCTATCACTAACACTCGGCCTTGTGCACCAAAACTGCTGGCACACTCACTCAACTTCTCCCAAAACACTTGTCTCTCTTGATCTTTCTTCTCATGACCAAGTGCACAAGCTCAAACAATCACCTATCTCTCACCATCCCCTTTCAGTTTTACCCACATCAATCTAGAATTCACTTTCGTACACTCTATCACACACTCCCACAACTCCTGCTACAGGAGTAGTAGCAATCCTTCCTTAGCTCTTGTCCTCTCACCAACCCCTGACTATATTCCCAAGACATTTCCAAAAGTGTTTTGGGAACAGCTAAATGAGTGTGTTAGCGGTTTTGATGCACGAGACCGGGTTATAGTGATGGGTGATTTGAATGCAAAGGTGAGTAATGTGGCAGTTGAGGGAATAATTGGTATGCATGGGGTGTTCAGTGTTGTAAATGGAAATGGTGAAGAGCTTGTAGATTTATGTGCTGAAAAAGGACTGATGATCGGGAATACCTGGTTTAAAAAGCGAGATATACATAAGTATACTTATGTAAGTAGGAGAGATGGCCAGAGAGCGTTATTGGATTACGTGTTAATGGACAGGCGTGCGAAAGAGAGACTTCTGGATGTCAATGTGCTGAGAGGTGCAACTGGAGGGATGTCTGATCATTATCTTGTGGAGGCTAAGGTGAAGATTAGTATGGGTTTTCAGAAAAGAAGAGTGAATGTTGGGGTGAAGAAGGTGGTGAGAGTAAGTGAGCTTGGGAAGGAGACCTGTGTGAAGAAGTATCAGGAGAGACTGTGTACAGAATGGAAAAAGGTGAGAACAATGGAAGTAAGGGGTGTGGGGGAGGAATGGGATGTATTTAGGGAATCAGTGATGGATTGCGCAAAAGATGCTTGTGGCATGAGAAGAGTGGGAGGTGGGCTGTTTAGAAAGGGTAGTGAGTGGTGGGATGAAGAAGTAAGAGTATTAGTGAAAGAGAAGAGAGAGGCATTTGGACGATTTTTGCAGGGAAAAAATGCAATTGAGTGGGAGAAGTATAAAAGAAAGAGACAGGAGGTCAAGAGAAAGGTGCAAGAGGTGAAAAAAAGGGCAAATGAGAGTTGGGGTGAGAGACTATCAGTAAATTTTAGGGAGAATAAAAAGATGTTCTGGAAGGAGGTAAATAGGGTGCGTAAGACAAGGGAGCAAATGGGAACTTCAGTGAAGGGCGTAAATGGGGAGGTGATAACAAGTAGTGGTGATGTGAGAAGGAGATGGAATGAGTATTTTGAAGGTTTGTTGAATGTGTCTGATGACAGAGTGGCAGATATAGGGTGTTTGGGTCGAGGTGGTGTGCAAAGTGAGAGGGTTAGGGAAAATGATTTGGTAAACAGAGAAGAGGTAGTAAAAGCTTTGCGGAAGATGAAAGCCGGCAAGGCAGCAGGTTTGGATGGTATTGCAGTGGAATTTATTAAAAAAGGGGGTGACTGTATTGTTGACTGGTTGGTAAGGTTATTTAATGTATGTATGACTCATGGTGAGGTGCCTGAGGATTGGCGGAATGCTTGCATAGTGCCATTGTACAAAGGCAAAGGGGATAAGAGTGAGTGCTCAAATTACAGAGGTATAAGTTTGTTGAGTATTCCTGGTAAATTATATGGGAGGGTATTGATTGAGAGGGTGAAGGCATGTACAGAGCATCAGATTGGGGAAGAGCAGTGTGGTTTCAGAAGTGGTAGAGGATGTGTGGATCAGGTGTTTGCTTTGAAGAATGTATGTGAGAAATACTTAGAAAAGCAAATGGATTTGTATGTAGCATTTATGGATCTGGAGAAGGCATATGATAGAGTTGATAGAGATGCTCTGTGGAAGGTATTAAGAATATATGGTGTGGGAGGAAAGTTGTTAGAAGCAGTGAAAAGTTTTTATCGAGGATGTAAGGCATGTGTACGTGTAGGAAGAGAGGAAAGTGATTGGTTCTCAGTGAATGTAGGTTTGCGGCAGGGGTGTGTGATGTCTCCATGGTTGTTTAATTTGTTTATGGATGGGGTTGTTAGGGAGGTAAATGCAAGAGTTTTGGAAAGAGGGGCAAGTATGAAGTCTGTTGGGGATGAGAGAGCTTGGGAAGTGAGTCAGTTGTTGTTCGCTGATGATACAGCGCTGGTGGCGGATTCATGTGAGAAACTGCAGAAGCTGGTGACGGAGTTTGGTAAAGTGTGTGGAAGAAGAAAGTTAAGAGTAAATGTCAATAAGAGCAAGGTTATTAGGTACAGTAGGGTTGAGGGTCAAGTCAATTGGGAGGTGAGTTTGAATGGTGAGAGGCTGGAGGAAGTGAAGTGTTTTAGATATCTGGGAGTGGATCTGTCAGCGGATGGAACCATGGAAGCGGAAGTGGATCATAGGGTGGGGGAGGGGGCGAAAATTTTGGGAGCCTTGAAAAATGTGTGGAAGTCGAGAACATTATCCCGGAAAGCAAAAATGGGTATGTTTGAAGGAATAGTAGTTCCAACAATGTTGTATGGTTGCGAGGCGTGGGCTATGGATAGAGTTGTGCGTAGGAGGATGGATGTGCTGGAAATGAGATGTTTGAGGACAATGTGTGGTGTGAGGTGGTTTGATCGAGTAAGTAACGTAAGGGTAAGAGAGATGTGTGGAAATAAAAAGAGCGTGGTTGAGAGAGCAGAAGAGGGTGTTTTGAAGTGGTTTGGGCACATGGAGAGAATGAGTGAGGAAAGATTGACCAAGAGGATATATGTGTCGGAGGTGGAGGGAACGAGGAGAAGAGGGAGACCAAATTGGAGGTGGAAAGATGGAGTGAAAAGGATTTTGTGTGATCGGGGCCTGAACATGCAGGAGGGTGAAAGGAGGGCAAGGAATAGAGTGAATTGGAGCGATGTGGTATACAGGGGTTGACGTGCTGTCAGTGGATTGAATCAAGGCATGTGAAGCGTCTGGGGTAAACCATGGAAAGCTGTGTAGGTATGTATATTTGCATGTGTGGACGTGTGTATGTACATGTGTATGGGGGGGGTTGGGCCATTTCTTTCGTCTGTTTCCTTGCGCTACCTCGCAAACGCGGGAGACAGCGACAAAGTATAAAAAAAAAAAAAAAAAAAAAAAAAATTCCAAACCATAGAACATCCAGGTTTCTTTCTCAAACATACTACTATCTCTCCTCTTTTCTCATCTTGGTTAAATCCACACACATTCAGAAACCCCAATCTGAGCCTTAGAAGAGGATAAGCACTCCCCACTTACTCCTGTTTCCTTTTTCAGAAATTGAAATACAAGAAGGGGAGGGTTTCCAGCTCCCCACTCCCATCCCCTTGAGTCACCTAATACAACATGTGGGTAATACAAAGGCATAATTCTTTCTCCCCTACTTCAGTTATCTTTGTACACTATTTCTGTTTTGTTCAAATTCTTTGGAGGATTATATATTATCAACAAAAATATGCACTTCTTTCATACAATTACCCTTCCCATTAAATTCATCTGAATGGGCCATCTTCCAGAATTTCCTGAAGTCAATGCTATCTCAAATCAAGATGGCCAATACTTCCCTTCCTATGTCATCTCTTTACCCCCTTGTTATTGTGCATCTCTGAACAGAACAGGTGAAATCTTATCTTTCTACTAAGGTTTGTTTCCACAGATCTAACACTAAAAAAGCCTTTGCATTCCAGTTTTAAACCATTTATGACTATTTCATTCATATCTGTAAATGTTACTCTCACTCTGACACTTACGTTACTTAACATGTCCGACCTCTCTGCATTAAGTATGCAGGCACTGGCAGGGTTGCTCATTGCTTTTGCCTGATGTGATGCCTCCAGTTTTTTGTTGACTGTATTCTTTCCTTTGGTCTACCAACCCTACTGAATTCCTCCTTATCTCAAAGCTTCTTAGCCTGTCTGAGTACCTCCTGGCTATGACTAATTTGAACATAACATTTGTTAGGTGTCATCTTGGGTCCAGACTAAATCCATCAATTTTTCCCAGTTATGAAAAAACAGCATTATGCATGTCTATACCCTATAGGAATCTTTTGTTCATCATTCCCTCCTTCTTCAGCTCTTCCTCTTTGTCTGGAGTATGGTCTCCTTCCAGTCCAAAAATTATCAATGATTTATTTGGATGTCTATCAACTTCCTGCTTCACAATCTACCTGATTTTGGATCCACCCTTTTTTCTACTTAATCTTGTAGTGTTGACTCATCAGTCTTCATGTTTCTGGTTCTCTCTAAAATCAGTTTTACCAACAGGCATTGATCTGTGCTCTGTTCCTTTTATATCCTTGCATGCAAGACTGGGAGTTTACAAGGAAAGTGTATGATAGTACAATTAAAGGGGTTGTGGTGAGAGGAATACTTGAGGGAGAGTAATGGTGGAAGAATGAGTGGAATGGTGTATGCAAGGGAGGCATGTAAGGACAGGGATAAGTGGAGGCTCTTTTGCTGTGGCTACCCCTTGATGGGAGTTCCCGGAGGGAATGGGCATCAGAGATATAGAGAAAGAGTATGCACAAGACCATATATATGCTAGACATTTCTATTTCTAAGAGTGCATGCTTATTCTCTATATAGCTTCAATTGATCCCGTGACCTCTTTTTATTGTTCTCAAGTCTCTTTACATTATGACAGTATTTATACTCTGGTTCTGTTCAACTGTCCAAGAAGCTGCTTGTACTCCCTCTCCCCACCCACTAATACTACTGAGTGTCTGCACCCTATTTCATAGGCATTTCATTACAGTGAACAGTATTTAGGACATTCAGTAAAATTCCTTCCAACCCTTTTCATCGTTCAATCATTGCACCTTCTTTCTTCTGGTTATACATTTGCTGAATTGACACAACCTCTGATCTTGTTTCTTAATAATTTTGATCAATTTCACCAGCCTTGTCGTGTCTGTTGCCTCATCCTTCATTTCGTCCTGTTACCTCCTCCCTTTGGATCTAATTGCAACTGACATTTCATAGTACCTTCCTATGTCTAAATCAATTTCTGATTGCAAAACCAAATTAAAATAAATGCCCTGCTTGGCTGTGTATTTGATAAAAGATGCTTAAAAGGAGTGAGTGGCTGGCCTGAATTCCTTCCATGGCTTATGGTACCCTATTTGCTTGGTTCATGCAATACTTAAGGTCTTAAATTGTTCTCCAGTATTCTAAGAATAAAAGTTTGTTGTGTTACTCGGCTTGTAATAATTACTTATGATTTGTAATGCTAGTGACCTTAGCAATACTTTAAACATTTAAATTTTTTAGTCTGAAAACCCTCACTGCTATTTCACCATTCATGCTGCCTGATAAAGTATCACATCAAGAGACTCCTTGAAATTTCAGTTACTTTTTGTCTTGACCCAAAAGAAAAGCTATATAAACAAAACAAAACATTGTCTGAGACTGGTAGAGTTGCCACTTATTAATAAGTACTTTTCATTTACTATTTATTTCAACAGAATTCCTTTTATAAACTTTTTTTACTAACTTTCTGCATTACTCACCATATCATCTGGTTAGATGTACTTTACATATACCATTATTCAAATTTCTAATTTACTTTCCTTGGAAACTTTTCATCTATCTGAAGTATCTGGTCTTCCCATCCTCACTGATTTTCCTGCTCAGTCTGCCACACTGAACAGTTATATGTGAGAAAAGTCTCATTAGGGGCCACTCTATAGACTACTCCTTTCCTTGGCTGGTATCCTAGCTGCCTGGCTTATTGGTTCTGAGTGAGTGTACTCACTTACTTGTACTGTACGCTTCTACACTTGTAGGGTCCCAATCTCTTAAACTTTATCATACAACTTTTTATATTTTTGTCTGCCCTTCACATTTACTCTCTCCCAACTCAGTTTAATTAATTCATCCATAATTTTTTTTTATATCAGGTTAGATGGCATGGAAGTACCAGGAGAGACTGAGTACAGAATGGAAAAAGGTGAGAGCAAAGGAGGTAAGGGGAGTGGGGGAGGAATGGGATGTATTTAGGGAAGCAGTGATGGCTTGCGCAAAAGATGCTTGTGGCATGAGAAGAGTGGGAGGAGGGTTGATTAGAGAGGGTAGTGAGTGGTGGGATGAAGAAGTAAGATTATTAGTGAAACAGAAGAGAGAGGCATTTGGACGATTTTTGCAGGGAAAAAATGCAAATGAGTGGGAGATGTATAAAAGAAAGAGACAGGAGGTCAAGAGAAAGGTGCATGAGGCGAAAAAGAGGGCAAATAAGAGTTGGGGTGAGAGAGTATCATTAAATTTTAGGGAAAATAAAAAGATGTTCTGGAAGGAGGTAAGTAAAGTGCATAAGACAAGGGAGGAAATGGGAACTTCAGTGAAGGGGGCTAATGGGGAGGTGATAACAAGTAGTGGTGATGTGAGAAGGAGATGGAGTGAGTATTTTGAAGGTTTGTTGAATGTTTTTGATGATAGAGTGGCAGATATAGGGGGTTTTGGTCGAGGTGGTGTACAAAGTGAGAGGGTTAGGGAAAATGATTTGGTAAACAGAGAAGAGGTAGTAAAAGCTTTGCAGAAGATGAAAGCCGGCAAGGCAGCAGGTTTGGATGGTATTGCAGTGGAATTTATTAAAAAAGGGGAAGGGGGTGACTGTATTGTTGACTGGTTGGTAAGGTTATTTAATGTATGTATGATTCATGGTGAGGTGCCTGAGGATTGGCGGAATGCTTGCATAGTGCCATTGTACAAAGGCAAAGGGAACAAAAGTGAGTGCTCATATTACAGAGGTATAAGTTTGTTGAGTATTCCTGGTAAATTATATGGGAGGGGAGTGATTGAGAGGGTGAAGGCATGTACAGAGCATCAGATTGGGGAAGAACAGTGTGGTTTCAGAAGTGGTAGAGGATGTGTGGATCAGGTGTTTGCTTTGAAGAATGTATGTGAGAAATACTTACAAAAACAAATGGATTTGTATGTAGCATTTATGGATCTGGAGAAGGCATATGATAGAGTTGATAGAGATGCTCTGTGGAGGGTACTAAGAATATATGGTGTGGGAGGCAAGTGTTAGAAGCAGTGAAAAGTTTATATCAAGGATGTAAGGCATGTGTACATGTAGGAAGAGAGGAAAGTGATTGGTTCTCAGTGAATGTAGGTTTGCAGCAGGGGTGTGTGATATCTCCATGGTTGTTTAATTTGTTTATGGATGGGGTTCTTAGGGAGGTGAATGCGAGTTTTGGAAAGAGGGGCAAGTATGCAGTCTGTTGTGGATGAGAGAGCTTGGGAAGTGAGTCAGTTGTTGTTCGCTGATGATACAGCGCTGGTGGCTGATTCATGTGAGAAACTGCAGAAGCTGGTGACTGAGTTTGGTAAAGTGTGTGAAAGAAGAAAGTTAAGAGTAAATGTGAATAAGAGCAAGGTTATTAGGTACAGTAGCATTGAGGGTCAAGTCAATTGGGAGGTAAGTTTGAATGGAGAAAAACTGGAGGAAGTAAAGTGTTTTAGATATCTGGGAGTGGATCTGGCAGCGGATGGAACCATGGAAGCGGAAGTGAATCATAGGGTGGGGGAGGGGGCGAAAATCCTGGGAGCCTTGAAGAATGTTTGGAAGTCGAGAACATTATCTTGGAAAGCAAAAATGGCTATGTTTGAAGGAATACTGGTTCCAACAATGTTGTATGGTTGCGAGGCATTGGCTATGAATAGAGTTGTGCACAGGAGGGTGGATGTTCTGGAAATGAGATGTTTGAGGACAATATGTGGTGTGAGGTGGTTTGATTGAGTAAGTAATGTAAGGGTAAGAGAGATGTGTGGAAATAAAAATAGCGTGGTTGAGAGAGCAGAAGAGGGTGTTTTGAAATGGTTTGGTCACATGGAAAGAATGAGTGAGGAAAGATTGACTAAAAGGATATATGTGTCGGAGGTGGTGGGAACGAGGAGAAGTGGGAGACCAAATTGGAGGTGGAAAGATGGAGTGAAAAAGATTTTGAGTGATCGGGGCCTAAACATGCAGGAGGGTGAAAGGCGGGCAAGGAATAGAGTGAATTGGAACAATGTGGTATACCGGGGTCAACATGCTGTCAATGGATTGAATCAGGGCATGTGAAGCGTCTGGGGTAAACCATGGAAAGCTGTGTAGGTATGTATATTTGCGTGTGTGGACGTATGTATATACATGTGTATGGGGGTGGGTTGGGCCATTTCTTTCGTCTGTTTCCTTGCGCTACCTCGCAAACGCGGGAGACAGCGACAAAAAAAAAAAAAAAAAAAAATATATATATATATATATATATATATATATATATATATATATGTATATATATTATCCCTGGGGATAGGGGATTAAGAATACTTCCCACGTATTCCCTGCGTGTCGTAGAAGGCGACTAAAAGGGGAGGGAGCGGGGGGCTGGAAATCCTCCCCTCTCTTTTTTTTTTAATTTTCTGAAAGAAGGAACAGAGAATTGGGCCAGGTGAGGGTATTCGCTCAAAGGCCCAGTCCTCTGTTCTTAATGCTACCTCGCTAACGCGGGAAATGGCGAATAGTTTAAAAGAAAAAAGAAAAGACATTGAAATGTATAGGTATGTATATTTGCGTGTGTGGACGTGTATATATATACATGTGTATGGGGGTGGGTCGGGCCATTTCTTTCGTCTGTTTCCTTGCGCTACCTCACAAACGCGGGAGACAGCGACTAAGCAAAATAAAAATAAAAAGAAAAATAATTTCATACTATTCGCCATTTCCCATGTTAGCGAGGTAGCGTTAAGAACAGAGGACTGAGCCTCTGAGGGAATATCCTCCCTTGGCACCCTTCTCTGTTCCTTCTTTTGGAAAATTAAAAACGAGAGGGGAGGATTTCCAGACCCCTGCTCCCTCCCCTTTTTCAGTGTGTCTCTAAACCTCAACCTAAATTATGAGAAACTCTGCAAAGATGCTAAACTTCTTGTACAGTAATGACTATTTACCTTAGTGGTGAGTTCATCATTGCTTTCCTGCACCTGATTCACTGTTTGCTGCAATGACTTATTCTCTTTTCTGAAGAAAGATGCCTCTTGTCCAAACCGATGTATCTGAGGAAGTAACCCAATTCATATGAATTACTAATCAGTAAATTCATCTTCATATTCATTATATACATAAACACTAATAGATGTTGCTATAAGTACTCTTCTCTAAAAAAATATCATCAAAACAATATGATCACTAAATTTTTCAATACCTAAATATCAGTCAGTTAGGTCACGAAGGATCTTTCTTGAATCCCAGTTACATGTATAAACAAATATACTTGTCCAAACTATCCTTGTGTTCATCATCTACCTTCACTCTGACATCCCTTACATGAAACATTAAAAAGGGCTAAAAATATAAAGAAGTAAGGAGAGAAGAGGTAAAATCATCTGAAAGTTTTGGAAGTAATGGAAAATCTACATTTTAAAAGAGTTAGGATGTAGCTGTCAGGAAAAACCATGAGAAAGTAAAGTTACACAGCTTGGTAGCTAAAGAAAAGAAACATATATTGCCAATGGCAACACAGTAATCTTGAGATGCAGTGGTTTCCAAGTGAAGGTTGGTCTGTGGCAGGGGTGTGTGCTGTCACCATGGTTGTTTAATTTGTTTATGGATGGGATTGTGAGGGAGGTAAGTGCAAGAGTCTAGGAGAGAGGGACAAGTATGCAGTCTATGGGGGACAAGAGACCCTGGGAAGTGAGGCAGTTGTTGTTTGCTGATGATATGGCACTGGTGGCTGATTCGGGTGAGAAACTGCAGAAGTAGGTGACTGACTTCAGAAAAGTGTTTGAAAGGAGACAGATGAGAGTGAATGTGAACAAAAGCAAGGTTATTAGGTTCAGCAGGGTTGTATGAAGTTTATACGGATCTGGAAAAAGCATATGACAGAGCTGAGTGGAATGATTAATGGTATGTGCTAAGGATATATGGGGGAGGGGAACAACTGTTGGATGTGTGAAAACCTTCTATAGAGACGCAAATGCATGTGTAAGAGTAGATGGAGAGTTGAGCAAAAGTTTCAGCATACATGTAGGAGTGAGATAGGGCTTTGTGATGTCACTGTGGCTTTTAAATATATATGTATGGATGGAGTGATAAGAGAGATGAAAGCAAAACCAGGGAAAGGGGGTGCAGAAACAGAGTGTGGCGGTGAGGTATGGTACCAAGTGGCAAGCATGTTCGCAGATATTGTATTGTTTGTTGAAAGAAGAGGAGTCGCAGAAGATTGTAACTGCATTTTATGATGAGTGTAAACATAAGCAATTGAAGGTAAATGCAAAAAAAAGTAATGATGTTTGAAAGGAAACAAAGTGAAAGTATAGACTTTGCAAAACCACAGAGAGTGAAAGAAGAAAGTGTACTAAGCTGTTTTGGATAAGGAAAAACGACTGGAAGAGGCAAGAGAAATTAAGTATGTAGGAGCTGCCTTTGGAAAGTTTGATGATATGAAAGGATAAGGGAGATAGCAGCACAGGGTAGAAGAGTCACTTGGTGTCTTGATAGAATATTGAAGGATAGGGGTGTAAGTATGGAAGTGAAGAGAGGATTAGGGGATGGCGTAGTACCACCAAACCTGACCTTTGCAGCCAGACATGAACATGGAGGATAGGGGTGTAAGTATGGAAGTGAAGAGAGGATTAGGGGATGGCGTAGTACCACCAAACCTGACCTTTGCAGCCAAACATGAACATGGAGTAAGTCACAAGGTTCAAGAATTCAGGTTGTGGAAATGAGGTATTTGAGAGGAGTATATGGTACCAGAAGGAATGAAAAAAGAAATGAAGGTGTGTATGAAAGATGTGGCATGGCAGGGAATGAATTGTGGAGAGGTAGAGCAGATGAAACTTAACACTTTGAGGTGGTTTGGGCATGTGGAAAGAATGCAAGACTGGGAGTTTACAGGAAGTGTATGATTGTATAATTAAACAGGTTGGTCAGAGAAGAAAGCCACCTATGACATGGGGAAATAGGGTGGAAGAGTACTGGAGGGAGGAAAAATGGAAGACTTTGTGGAATAGAGTATGTGACGGAGGCATATAAGGATAGGAACAAGTGGAGACTCTTTAGCCATGGAAACCCCTTGCTTGGAGTTCCTGGAGGGAATGAGTATCAGAGATGCAGATAGATATATATATATATTTTTTTTTCTTTTTTTGCTTTGTCGCTGTCTCCCGCATTTGCGAGGTAGCGCAAGGAAACAGACGAAAGAAATGGCCCAACCCACCTCCATACACATGTATATACATACGGCCACACACGCAAATATACACACCTACACAGCTTTCCATGGTTTACCCCAGACGCTTCACATGCCCTGATTCAATCTACTGACAGCACGTCAACCCCGGTATACCACATCGCTCCAATTCACTCTATTCCTTGCCCTCCTTTCACCCTCCTGCATGTTCAGGCCCCGATCACACAAAATCTTTTTCACTCCATCTTTCCACCTCCAATTTGGTCTCCCTCTTCTCCTCGTTCCCTCCACCACCGACACATATATTCTCTTGGTCAATCTTTCCTCACTCATTCTCTCCATGTGCCCACAGCACTTCAAAACACCCTCTTCTGCTCTCTCAACCACGCTCTTTTTATTTCCACACATCTCTCTTACCCTTACGTTACTTACTCGATCAAACCACCTCACACCACACATTGTCCTCAAACATCTCATTTCCAGCACATCCATCCTCCTGCGCACAACTCTATCCATAGCCCACGCCTCGCAACCATACAACATTGTTGGAACCACTATTCCTTCAAACATACCCATTTTTGCTTTCTGAGATAATGTTCTCGACTTCCAAACATTCTTCAAGGCTCCCAGAATTTTCGCCCCCTCCCCCACCCTATGATCCACTTCCGCTTCCATGGTTCCATCCGCTGCCAGATCCACTCCCAGATATCTAAAACACTTCACTTCCTCCAGTTTTTCTCCATTCAAACTTACCTCCCAATTGACTTGACCCTCAACCCTACTGTACCTAATAACCTTGCTCTTATTCACATTTACTCTTAACTTTCTTCTTTCACACACTTTACCAAACTCAGTCACCAGCTTCTGCAGTTTCTCACATGAATCAGCCACCAGCGCTGTATCATCAGCGAACAACAACTGACTCACTTCCCAAGCTCTCTCACCCCAACAGACTTCATACTTGCCCCTCTTTCCAAAACTCTTGCATTCACCTCCCTAACAACCCCATACCAAAAACAAATTAAACAACCATGGAGACATCACACACCCCTGCCGCAAACCTACATTCACTGAGAACCAATCACTTTCCTCTCTTCCTACACATACACATGCCTTACATCCTCGATAAAAACTTTTCACTGCTTCTAACAACTTGCCTCCCACACCATATATTCTTAATACCTTCCACAGAGCATCTCTATCAACTCTATCATATGCCTTCTCCAGATCCATAAATGCTACATACAAATCCATTTGCTTTTCTAAGTATTTCTCACATACATTCTTCAAAGCAAACACCTGATCCACACATCCTCTACCACTTCTGAAACCACACTGCTCCTCCCCAATCTGATGCTCTGTACATGCCTTCACCCTCTCAATCAATATCCTCCCATATAATTTACCAGGAATACTCAACAAACTTATTTATTTATTTTATTATACTTTGTCGCTGTCTCCCGCGTTTGCGAGGTAGCGCAAGGAAACAGACGAAAGAAATGGCCCAACACCCCCCATACACATGTATATACATACGTCCACACACGCAAATATACATACCCACACAGCTTTCCATGGTTTACCCCAGACGCTTCACATGCCTTGATTCAATCCACTGTAATTTGAGCACTCACTCTTATCCCCTTTGCCTTTGTACAATGGCACTATGCACGCATTCCGCCAATCCTCAGGCACCTCCCCATGAGTCATACATACATTAAATAACCTTACCAACCAGTCAACAATACAGTCACCCCTTTTTTTAATAAATTCCACTGCAATACCATCCAAACCTGCTGCCTTGCCGGCTTTCATCTTCCGCAAAGCTTTTACTACCTCTTCTCTGTTTACCAAATCATTTTCCCTAACCCTCTCACTTTGCACACCACCTCGACCAAAACACCCTATATCTGCCACTCTATCATCAAACACATTCAACAAACCTTCAAAATACTCACTCCATCTCCTTCTCACATCACCACTACTTGTTATCACCTCCCCATTTGCGCCCTTCACTGAAGTTCCCATTTGCTCCCTTGTCTTACACACTTTATTTACCTCCTTCCAGAACATCTTTTTATTCTCCCTAAAATTTAATGATACTCTCTCACCCCAACTCTCATTTGCCCTTTTTTTCACCTCTTACACCTTTCTCTTGACCTCCTGTCTCTTTCTTTTATACATCTCCCACTCAATTTCATTTTTTCCCTGCAAAAATCGTCCAAATGCCTCTCTCTTCTCTTTCACTAATACTCTTACTTCTTCATGCCACCACTCACTACCCTTTCTAATCAACCCACCTCCTACTCTTCTCATGCCACAAGCATCTTTTGCGCAATCCATCACTGATTCCCTAAGTACATCCCATTCCTCCCCCACTCCCCTTACTTCCATTGTTCTCACCTTTTTCCATTCTGTACTCAGTCTCTCCTGGTACTTCCTCACACAAGTCTCCTTCCCAAGCTCACTTACTCTCACCACCCTCTTCACCCCAACATTATATTAAGTCATGTCGTCATCAATGTCTACATCAAACAATGTCATGTTTGTTGCGTTTTACAACTTTTGATAGAACAAATCACATACAATCACAAGGCTACTATTTCTAGGGTATCCTACTTAAGTTAGTCCACACATCATAAATTATATTTCAGGGCTGTCTACCCTAAACTTTTTCCATATATCCCATGCTCTACATTTACATGTTAGATGGTTCTTGAAATATTCTGTCAATCAGGATATCAAAAAGATCAGTATTTAGTGCTTCTTTGAAATCCTGTCTGTTGTCAACATGGGTTTTTGCTACTGAGAGCTGGCTGTTTGTGTAACCCCACCATTAGCTAGACCATGCAATACTTGGTAAGCTACTGCAACATATGACTGCTGTGTAGCCAATGGCAACTCAAGGAAGGGCCATCTTGATAACTGTTTCATTTCCTAAACTTTGAAACTTTGGAATTCTCTATCCTTTTATGTCTTTCCAAATAACTATGACCAGGGACTGCACTTTTTTAAAACTGTTTTTCACTCCTAAAATTCATAAATACTTTTCCTTTTCTGTCCTTTTTACTTTGGTCAACCTCTTTACATTTCATTTAAAGCCCAACCTTGATATGGACTTTTGTCTGAGACTGGAGCCTTAAAAAAAGATTTTTTTTTTTTTTTTTTGCTGGCCTCTATCGTATAAAGAAGAACAAGAGACTGACAGACAAAGAGACAAACAACCTCTTACCTGATGTTGCACCAGGTCATCTCCCACCACCATCTTAGTTTCTAGTTCATCACAATGTTTTTGAAGACCTTGTAATTCATTTTGAAGCTTTAACAATTCTTCCTCTGGAAAAAAAAGAAAAAGAAAAGTTCCTTGTAAAACAAATAAATCATTATCTAGTATGATAAAGTTTAAACATGAACAATGTAACAACTTCTTTCTTAGTTTACCTTTGACAGTGCTCAATTTAGAGAATGCATTAAATATGGAGTACTACATGGTAAAAAGCTCATGAAATAAATAAACTTTTTCTAGTTGAACCATTATGTGACATTCATTTTTCATTTCATTTCCAGCTAGAAGTTTCAGTTTTCTAAATTATTTCTTACATTTTTCATATTATTTTTATTTTGCTTTGTCGCTGTCTCCCGCGTTTGTGAGGTAGCGCAAGGAAACAGACAAAAGAAATGGCCCAACCCACCCCTATACACATGTATATACATACATGTCCACACACACAAATGTACATACCCATACATCTCAATGTACACATATATATACACACACAGACACATACATATATACCCATGCACACAATTCACACTGTCTGCCTTTATTCATTTCCATTGCCACCTCGCCACACATGGAATAACATCCCCCTCCCCCTCATGTGTGCGAGGTAGCGCTAGGAAAAGACAACAAAGGCCCCATTCGTTCACACTCAGTCTCTAGCTGTCATGCAATACTGCCCGAAACCACAGCTCCCTTTCCACATCCAGGCCCCACAGAACTTTCCATGGTTTACCCCAGACGCTTCACATGCCCTGATTCAATCCACTGACAGCACGTCGACCCCGGTATACCACATTGATCCAGTTCACTCTATTCCTTGCCCACCTTTCACCCTCCTGCATGTTCAGGCCCCGATCACTCAAAATCTTTTTCACTCCATCTTTCCACCTCCAATTTGGTCTCCCACTTCTCCTCGTTCCCTCCACCTCCGACACATATATCCTCTTGGTCAATCTTTCCTCACACATTCTCTCCATGTGCCCACAGCACTTCAAAACACCCTCTTCTGCTCTCTCAACCACGCTCTTTTTATTTCCACACATCTCTCTTACCCTTACATTACTTACTCGATCAAACCACCTCACACCACACATTGTCCTCAAACATCTCATTTCCAGCACATCCACCCTCCTGCGCACAACTCTATCCATAGCCCATGCCTCGCAACCATACAACATTGTTGGAACCACTATTCCTTCAAACATACCCATTTTTGCTTTCCGAGATAATGTTCTCGACTTCCACACATTCTTCAAGGCTCCCAGGATTTTTGCCCCCTCCCCCACCCTATGATTCACTTCCGCTTCCATGGTTCCATTCGCTGCCAGATCCACTCCCAGATATCTAAAACACTTTACTTCCTCCAGTATTTCTCCATGCAAACTTACCTCCCAATTGACTTGACCCTCAACCCTACTGTACCGAATAACCTTGCTCTTATTCACATTTACTCTTAACTTTCTTCTTTCACACACTTTACCAAACTCAGTCACCAGCTTCTGCAGTTTCTCACATGAATCAGCCACCAGCGCTGTATCATCAGCGAACAACAACTGACTCACTTCCCAAGCTCTCTCATCCCCAACAGACTTCATACTTGCCCCTCTTTCCAAAACTCTTGCATTTACCTCCCTAACAACCCCATCCATAAACAAATTAAACAACCATGGAGACATCACACACCCCTGCCGCAAACCTACATTCACTGAGAACCAATCACTTTCCTCTCTTCCTACACGTACATATGCCTTACATCCTCAATAAAAACTTTTCACTGCTTCTAACAACTTGCCTCCCACACCATATATTCTTGATACCTTCCACAGAGCATCTCTATCAACTCTATCATATGCCTTCTCCAGATCCATAAATGCTACATACATATCTTTCTTTTCTTTTTCTTTTAAACTATTCGCCATTTCCCGCGTTAGCGAGGTAGCGTTAGGAACACAGGACTGGGCCTTTTTTGGAATATCCTCACCTGGCCCCCTCTGTTCCTTCTTTTGGAAAACAAAACATATACATATATATATGTATATATATATGTATATACATGTATATATATATGTGTATATATTATCCCTGGGGATAGGGGAGAAAGAATACTTCCCACGCATTCCTCACGTGTCGTAGAAGGCGACTAGAGGGGACGGCAGCAGGGGGCCAGAAATCCTCCCCTCCTTGTATTTTAACTTTCTAAAATGGAAAACAGAAGAAGGAGTCACGCAGGGAGTGCTCATCCTCCTCGTAGGCTTAGATTGGGGTTCTAAATGTGTGTGGATGTAACCAAGATGTGAAAAAAGAAGAGATAGGTAGTATGTTTGAGGTAAGGAACCTGGATGTTTTGGCTCTGAGTGAAACGAAGCTCAAAGGCAAAGGGGAAGAGTGGTTTGGGAATGTCTTGGGAGTAAAGTCAGGGGTTAGTGAGAGGACAAGAGCAAGGGAAGGAGTAGCACTACTCCTGAAACAGGAGTTGTGGGAGTATGCGATAGAATGTAAGAAAGTAAATTCTAGATTAATATGGGTAAAACTGAAAGTTGATGGAGAGAGATGGGTGATTAATGGTGCATATGCACCTGGGCATGAGAAGAAAGATCATGAGAGGCAAGTGTTTTGGGAGCAGCTGAATGAGTGTGTTAGTGGTTTTGATGCACAAGACCAGGTTATAGTAATGGGTGATTTGAATGCAAAGGTGAGTAATGTGGAAGTTGAGGGAATAATTGGTATACATGGGGTGTTCAGTGTTGCAAATGGAAATGGTGAAGAGCTTGTAGATTTATGTGCTGAGGACTGGTGATTGGGAATACTTGGTTTAAAAAGCGAGATATACATAAGTATACGTATGTAAGTAGGAGAGATGGCCAGAGAGTGTTATTGGATTACGTGTTATTTGACAGGTGCATGAAAGAGAGACTTTTGGATGTTAACGTGCTGAGAAGTGCAACTGGAGGGATGTCTGATCATTATCTTGTGGAGGCGAAGGTGAAAATTTGTATGGGTTTTCAGAAAAGAAGAGAGAATGTTGGGGTGAAGAGGGTGGTAAGAGTAAGTGAGCTTGGGAAGGAGACTTGTGTGAGGAAGTACCAGGAGAGACTGAGTACAGAATGGAAAAAGGTGAGAACAAAGGAGGTAAGGGGAGTGGGGGAGGAATGGGATATATTTAGGGAAGCAGTGATGGCTTACGCAAAAGATGCTTGTGGCATGAGAAGCGTGGGAGGTGGGTTGATTACAAAGGGTAGTGAGTGGTGGGATGAAGAAGTAAGATTATTAGTGAAAGAGAAGAGAGAGGCATTTGGACGACTTTTGCAGGGAAAAAATGCAAATGAGTGGGAGATGTATAAAAGAAAGAGGCAGGAGGTCAAGAGAAAGGTGCAAGAGGTGAAAAAGAGGGCAAATGAGAGTTGGGGTGAGAGAGTATCGTTAAATTTTAGGGAGAATAAGAAGATGTTCTGGAAGGAGGTAAATAAAGTGTGTAAGACAAGGGAGCAAATGGGAACTTCAGTGAAGGGGGCTAATGGGGAGGTGATAACAAGTAGTGGTGATGTGAGAAGGAGATGGAGTGAGTATTTTGAAGGTTTGTTGAATGTGTTTGATGATAGAGTGGCAGATATAGGGTGTTTTGGTCAAGGTGGTGAGCAAAGTGAGAGGGTTAGGGAAAATGATTTGGTAAACAGAGAAGAGGTAGTAAAAGCTTTGCAGAAGATGAAAGCCGGCAAGACAGCAGGTTTGGATGGTATTGCAGTGGAATTTATTAAAAAAGGGGGTGACTGTATTGTTGACTGATTGGTAAGGTTATTTAATGTATGTATGATTCATGGTGATGTGCCTGAGGATTGGCGGAATGCGTGCATAGTGCCATTGTACAAAGGCAAAGGGGATAAGAGGTGTAAGTTTGTTGAGTATTCCTGGTAAATTATATAGGAGGGTATTGATTGAGAGGGTGAAGGCATGTACAGAGCATCAGATTGGGGAAGAGCAGTGTGGTTTCAGAAGTGGTAGAGGATGTGTGGATCAGGTGTTTGCTTTGAAGAATGTATGTGAGAAATACTTAGAAAAGCAAATGGATTTGTATGTGGCATTTATGGATCTGGAGAAGGCATATGATAGAGTTGATAGAGATGCTCTGTGGAAGGTACTAAGAATATATAGTGTGGGAGGCAAGTTGTTAGAAGCAGTGAAAAGTTTTTATTGAGGATTTAAGGCATGTGTATGTGTAGGAAGAGAGGAAAGTGATTGGTTCTCAGTGAATGTAGGTTTGCGGCAGGGGTGTGTGATGTCTCCATGGTTGTTTAATTTGTTTTTGGTATGGGGTTGTTAGGGAGGTGAATGCAAGTTTTGGAAAGAGGGGCAAGTATGCAGTCTGTTGTGGATGAGAGAGCTTGGGAAGTGAGTCAGTTGTTGTTCGCTGATGATACAGTGCTGGTGGCTGATTCATGTGAGAAACTGCAGAAGCTGGTGACGGAGTTTGGTAAAGTGTGTGAAAGAAGAAAGTTAAGAGTAAATGTTAATAAGAGCAAGGTTATTAGGTACAGTAGGGTTGAGGGTCAAGTCAATTGGGAGGTAAGTTTGAATGGAGAAAAACTGGAGGAAGTAAAGTGTTTTAGATATCTGGGAGTGGATCTGGCAGCGGATGGAACCATGAAAGCGAAAGTGAATCATAGGGTGGGGGAGGGGGCGAAAATCCTGGGAGCCTTGAAGAATGTTTGGAAGTCGAGAACATTATCTCGGAAAGCAAAAATGAGTATGTTTGAAGGAATAGTGGTTCCAACAATGTTGTATGGTTGCTAGGCGTGGGCTATGGATAGAGTTGTGCGCAGGAGGGCGGATGTGCTGGAAATGAGCTGTTTGAGGACAATATGTGGTGTGAGGTGGTTTGATCGAGTAAGTAATGTAAGGGTAAGAGAGATGTGCGGAAATAAAAAGAGCATGGCTGAGAGAGCAGAAGAGGGTGTTTTGAAATGGTTTGGGCACATGGAGAGAATGAGTGAGGAAAGATTGACCAAAAGGATATATGTGTCGGAGGTGGAGGGAATGAGAAGTGGGAGACCAAATTGGAGGTGGAAAGATGGAGTGAAAAAGATTTTGAGTGATCGGGGCCTGAACATGCAGGAGGGTGAAAGGTGGGCAAGGAATAGAGTGAATTGGATCGATGTGGTATACCGGGGTCGACATGCTGTCAATGGATTGAATCAGGGCATGTGAAGCATCTGGGGTAAACCATGGAAAGTTCTGTGGGGCCTGGATGTGGAAAGGGAGCTGTCGTTTCGGGCATTATTGCATGAGTGTGAATGAATGGGGCATTTGTTGTCTTTTCCTAGCGCTACCTCGCACACATGAGGGGGGGAGGGAGATGTTATTCCATGTGTGGCGATGGGAATGAATAAAGGCAGACAGTGTGAATTGTGTGCATGTGTATATATGTATGTGTCTGTATACATATGTGTACATTGAGATGTATGGGTATGTATATTTGCATGTGTGGACGTGTATGTATATACATGTGTATGGGGGTGGGTTAGGCCATTTCTTTCGTCTGTTTCCTTGCGCTACATGGCAAACGCGGGAGACAGTGACAAAGCAAAATGAATATAATTATATATATTCTAGTTCTAAACATCACAACCTAAAGACTATTAGGTCTCAAGTGTCCCACCCATGGCCTTTCCTACCGACCAATTTGCAAAATTTGTGTGATGAGACTATAAAATTCACATGGAGATACACTGATCTGAGAAGCTTTCAAACTGCACAAAAGAGTATTTCATGTCTAACAGCCATAAATTTCGTAAATCAAAGCATAGGTGCTCAGGGAGCAGAAAGACTACTCCGAATCACCTGGTAAGAAATAAGAGCTTGTATGAGGTACAAACTACTCTTTACTGCTCATAATTCTCAATCATTTTCAACTTTTCAATAGTGCTGATGTTTCCTGGATCTCTTAGTACGTTCAAAATTAAGAACACTCTTATCTGCCATGGTTTGATATACAAACACAGGTCTTTGTAACATAATAAAGTACTGCAACTGCATGAGAATAAGGTCACCAAGTCTGTATCTGTATAGATTAAGCAGACATTTATCTCAAGACTATTAGGCAGTTGCCAAGCTAGTGCTTTGTTTTGTCTTGAAATTTCTGCTTACATTGTGCTTGAGAGTTAGAGATTGGATGTGGGCAAATAAGGCCTTTTCTACGTCTGTTCCTGCTGCTGTCTTGCTAATGTAGGAAATAGTAAATGAGTATGAAAAAAATATTCTTGTAGGTGCAAAGGCACTTCAGATAGCATTGCACTATTACATTATTGTACATCAGTGTAAAACTGTGTATGTGTTCAGAGAGATCACTGGGTGTTAGAAAAATGAAGAAAAATGCAGAGATGATACACAACAGGCTGTCATGTATCCTGGAATGAGGTCAGGAGCTTACAGACTATTCCATTACCTCCCAGATTAAGTCCTATGGGCCATTTACCTTAGTGGGATAAATTTGCAATGTAATGGACTTTTATAGAAATTTCCATTACATCCAGAACTCAGTCCACTGGGGTCTGAATGGAATGTTAGAAGCTCAATTTCAGTACAGTGAAGTCTGTCAGAATAGTGGTTTATTTTTTTTTCATGTTGAAGGCTCCAGTCACATACAGAAAAAAAGACAAGGGAAAGCATTTATGAATTTTTGAGAAACTGAAAGACCTGTCTTTTGAAATGTGCCCATTCATAGTTATTGGGAAAGACATGAGAAGGTAGTGTTTTAAAGCTCCAATGCATAAGGAAAGAAGCAGGTAGCAAAATAGCCCACCCTTGAGTTGCCGATGGCCACACAATAATCATGTGACGCAGCAGCTTGTCAAGTATTGCATGTTCTAGGGCCACACAAGCAGCCAGCTCTCGGAAACAAAAAAGTAATACCCATTGAAGAGGGAAAGTGAATCACCATTGTGGCGTAGGGCAAGGGGGTCAAGTTTAGAAGTTAGCTTGGGAGAGTTTATAAGTCAGACTGCTTTCGACTCATCTCTGTCAAGTAGGGATGCAGAGCTAGAACCATCCAAATGTGAAAGCAGTACTCCATATAAGGATGAATCAATCCCATGTATAAACAGAAGAGAACCTTTGGCATCTAAACATGACACCCAGTTTCCCAGAGGCAGACTTAGATATTCCCATAATGTGGCGTTTCCAAGAAAGAGTGGATGTTACAGTAATACCAAGTATGTTCATTGAGTCAAGAGGTGGAATTACACAACCATCAAAGGAGAGATGAGAGTTGTGAAGAATTTTTGATAGATATGGAGGCATTAAACTGTTTATCAATCGAACATCATTTGAAAAGGTATTATATTTATTTATTTTGCTTTGTCGCTGTCTCCTGCGTTGGCAAGGTAGCGCAAGGAAACAGACGAAAGAAAGGCCCAACCCACCCACATACATATGTATATACATACACGTCCACACACGCAAATATACATACCTATACATCTCAACATATACATATATACACATGTACATAATTCATGCTCTCTGCCTTTATTTATTCCCATCGCCACCCTGCCACATATGAAATAACAACCCCCTCCCCCTCATGTGCACGAGGTAGCACTAGGAAAAGACAACAAAGGCCACATTCATTCACACTCAGCCTCTAGCTGTCATGTAATAATGCACCGAACCACAGCTCCCTTTCCACATCCAGGCCTCACAGAACTTTCCATGGTATTATCCAAAGGTATTATCATGTGTAAATAACCACACAAATGCAAATCTGACATATTAGGTAATCTATGGGATCCAAGGTTCAACCTGATACTGTAGTGAAGTCTTTGCTTATGCAGTCTGTTTTGTTGTTGCAATATAAATATACATGGTGCTAACTGTTCTGTAATTTATGTCGGTCTCCATTACAAAATTTCAATGATATTTTGATGTAGTTTGTTGTTTTGAGCTAACCCAACTGATTGTTGAAACTTAAATCATAATTCATTTTTATGACCTACACCTCCACAAATGTATCTCAAAAGTCAAAAAATCATCCTCAAGATTATAAAGTTTCCTTTGTATGATTCGGAGCACAAAATGAATGATGCTCATCTATAAAAGTTTTTCTTGTACTCCATTTTTTTCCTGGAGATAAGCAATCAGTAAAATGACATATATTAAGGTGTTCAAATATGCTTGTCTCCAAAATTCCCAGTCTGAGGAGGGATTCCAGCATATGGCTCATGGACTAAAAGACGACTCATTTCCAACACTCCCATCCTCTTCCTACAGTTTGTATTTACGGCCCATATGTCACATGCACACAGTACAATCAGGACCACTAAACCATCAAACATACTTATCTTTCCCTTCATAAAGAGCAACCTTTTCCACACACTCCTAAATGCAACAAGGACCTCTTCCTCCTTACCCATCCTATGGCTCATTTCAGCTCCTATAGTTCCATCTGCTGCTACCTAAACTCCCAAGTATTTAAAACATGCCAAGTCTTTCAAAAATACAAATAAAAATATGGCCAAAGCCTATCTTGGGAGATGCATAAGTCTATGTATTCATTTACCCACTGGGTACCAAGAGGGTTAGTGATGGCTGTGTGGTGAGCCAGCACTTCAGTTGATGTCAAGCTGTACTCCTCTGAACCAGGTAACTGTCTATTCTTTTTGCCTCACCCACATGAAGACTACTGGCATTCTGTCCAGCACTTCAGTGGATGTCGTATTGCACTTATCTGACCCAGGTAGCTGTCTTTTCTTTTTGCCTCATCCACATGTTGATGAGGCAAAAACATACAATCTCTCCTTGTTATACATAATACTTGACCACATCACTCATTCAGCTCATTCTTCATAACTCTAGATTTTCCTTTGGTTGGGTAAGCATTATGTGCTAGCCTTGCCTTTTGGCAAAATGGAAGGAATGGTAGATAGAAGCAGTAGGGAGGAATATTTAGGCAGGAACATTAGGTAGAAGCAGACAGTATGAACATTAGGTTAGAGCCTCTGCAAACACTGCACTAAGAGTTGCCATCTGTCAGTGGCCTATTAGGGGTGAGGCACCAAAGGCTAAGTGCTGGAGTTCACTAGTTATGTAAACTCTACTGCTGTGGCCACCCTTTAAAGGAGTTCCAGTTGGAACAGGTGTCAGAGATAGAGAGGTAGATAGAAGTGAAGATGAAGAATTTTAGTGAAAATCTTTCTGAGTATAAAGGGCTCAGTGAATATAATTAAAACAAATAAATACTTACTTAACTTAGATATTTTCTTATGTGAAAATTCCACACTCATTTCTAGTTCTTGTTTATCATTCTCCAAGCTGTTAATTTGCTGATGTAGCTGCTTTGCTTCCCGTGTCTTGGCATTAAGTAGCTTTTGCAAGCGGAAAGGGGGACTCTAAGAATGGTAAAAATAAAATTCAACATTGCATATATGTATGTCAATATCACTTGCATAACTATTACCTATAATGCAGATTTGCTAAATCACTATCCAATGATACACGAAAAAAAAAAATATGATGCATTACAGGTCAATAACTCCAAGTTAATACACAAGACAAATATTTGTTGTGCAGTCATAAAGTACAAATACAGAAGAAGCTATATATGATATTCTAAGATAACATCAGGTACTACAGAAATCAATTTACAATTAGTAATTTTCCCCTTGTCATGCTTATTACCTGTTTCCACCCTTAGAATGATAGCAAGAGGAACAGAAAATAAACAAAGAAAAATCCCCACTTAGTGCCTTCCTGTTTCTCCATCAGGAAAGCAATGATACAGGGATGGAGATTTCCAGCCCCTCTCCCACCACTTTAGTTGCTTTTTATGACATACTGGGGATATGCATGTAGTATGCTTTCTACCCTATCCCCATGGTAATTCAAAGTTAATTTTTTACATAGAGTATTTCGTACCTCTCGAGCAAGTGTAAGAAGGTGTTAGATTTATAAAAAAGACTAAGCATTGAGTGCTGATGAAAAAAAATATGATTATCAATATATTTGTTCCATTCAAACTTAATCTGAAAGAAACACCAGGGGAATACAAAAAATAATCATCCCCAAACACTAACACTACTATTCACAAAAATGGTATGGAAAACAAACATTAATGTATATAATCATTTACACATTTGCAAACAAAAAACATGCAAAGACACAAGCACACATGCACATCCTCATTAGTAGATCTAGCACAGATACTGAAAATATCCTATATGATAAACCACCTGGAAAATGTGATCATTTAGAGCTTGAGTCTGATTATGCGGTAAACAAGGAAATTAACAGTGCAGAGATGAGACATGACCTGAAAAAGAGATATAACTGTGCAACCTACACAGAACTTAAAAATTTCTGTGAAATTCACAATGGAGCATGAACATGTGTACCTCTAGCCTCAAAAACTGGGGAGGAAAAATGAAGAATGGTTTAATCAAAGATGTCAAAAAGCAAGGGAGCTATGTAATGTGCAGTGGTAGAGATATAAGCATCACTACAGCCAGCCAACGAATAGCAGTCCTGATGATGTTGTGTAGATGAAAGTCATGAGCTCTAGACAAGAAAGTACAGAAAAGGGTGAATGTGATAGAAATGAAGCGCTCGAAGATAATATGAGATGCGGGGAGTGCTGAGCAAGTACAAAATGATTGGGTTAAAGACAGGTGTAATAATAAGAAGACTATGATTGTCAAAACTGAAGGGGGGTGTATTGAAATGGTTTGGACATACGGAAGGATGAGAGAAGAGAGGTTGTTGAAGAGTGTATAAGTATTGCAAGAGAGGAGAACAAAGAAAAGAGGGAGACTAAATTGGAGATAAAAGTCTTGAGTGCTCAGGGCCTGAACATGCTGTAAGGCTGTAAAGTGGGCATGGGAGAATGAACAGGAAAGATGTGACATGTGGGGAATATGCTGTCAGTGGACAGAACCAGGGCATATGAAGAAGCTGGCATAAATCACAGAAAAGTTTGTGAGGCCTAGTTGTGGACAGAGGGCTGTGGTTTCAGTTCATTATACATGACAGCCAAAGACTGCTGAATACCTGGTGAAGTCTTTGGGGGTCTTCATCCCTACAGCCTGGGATGGGCCCAGGCTACTGGAATAGGTAGTTCATCATCCAAGCTGTTGAAGTTGCAGCCCTCAAGCCTAAATAGCCCATCAGCCTGGCTGGTCTGGTATGCTATGTAGCTACTTATCCAATGCACTCTTGAACTTGTCTACCGTTCATCCCATGCTGTTTCTGATAGTAGCTGGCAAGGTGCTGATGAGTCTTAGGCCCCAGTGTTCTCTCTTTTTGTGCATATCACACCTTTGGATTTCAAGAGTAATATCTTACAATGTCTTCCATGCCTGTCATGCTAGTAGAATCATATTCCCAAGTGTAAGTTGGGAACTAAACCCTCTAGGAGTTTCCAGGTATAAAGATGATGAGTTACCTCTCCCATCTGCACTCCAGGAATTGTAGCTTCAGAGAATTCAGTATGTATTTTAGTTCCTTTACCACAATAATATGGACCGTGAAAGATCTCTGAACAATTTTGAAATCCGCAATTTTGTTCATCTTGTAGGGTGACATTAGAACACAACAGTATTCAATTTGTCATAGAGTTAGTGCCTTCAATAATATAATCATTGGCTTTCCTTCCCTTGTCTTGATGGTCCACAGGATGCAACCTGCCATCCTCCTGCAGTGCCTTCAATAATATAATCGCTGGCTTTCCTTCTCTTGTCTTGATGGTCCACAGGATGCAACCTGCCATCCTCCTGCATCAATCAACCATTGTCTTAATGTGCTTGCTGAAAATTAAGTCATTAGACTTTATGACTTCAAGGTCTCTCTCATTATTCATTCTGTCTTCTGCATTTTCTGATTTCATTTTTTCCATACTGGAGGCGGGTGAAACTTGTCTCCACTGAAAAGCTTGTTGTTCTCTGTTTCCCAGTAAAAGACCTTGTTTATGTTTCTTTGCAAAGATGATACAAAACTGTGGCTTGTGTTTCCGTCAATGTCAGAAACAAGAATAACGAATAGGGGGTGCAAGTACAATTCCTTAGGAACTGAGCTTTTTACTGTAGAGGCACTGGAGAAGGCATGGTTTACAACTACATGGTGTAACCTATTGGTTAAAGTCCCTCAAAATCTTTTTCACTCCACCCTCCCATCTCCAATTAGACTCCCTCTTAACCACATCATTTTCATTACCAAACCTCTCTTTTACTCTTTCATTGCTTAATCAATCCTCCCTAAACCCCATATTGTCCTTACACATTTCAATCCACCCTCCTCCACACAGTTAAAGATTGAATTTGGAAGTGTGTGTGTAAGGAGGAAGTTGAGCGTAAATGTGAATAAAAGCAAAGTTATCAGGTTTAGTAGGGTTGGACCGATTAGATGGGGAGCAAGTTTGGATGAAGAGAAAAATGGGAGGAATTGAAATGTTTCAGAAACCTGGGAGTGGACATGAGAACCATAAAAATGGAAGTGAGTCATAGGGTGAGTGTGAAAACAATGGTTCTGGAAGTGTTGAAAAATGTGCAGAGAGAGAGATTGTTGTCTGAAAGGGCAAAAATGGGTAACAATATTATATGGATGCAGGGCATGAGTATTTGATAAAGCTATGTGGAGGAAGATGGATGCACATGAAATGTAATGCTTGAGGACAACATGGTGTGAGGAGGTTTGATTAAGTAATGAAATGGTACGAAAGAGGTATTGTAATAAAAAGTGTGATTGAGAGAGCTGAAGAGGGCGTGGTAAAATGGTTTGGACAAATGGAAAGAATGAGTGAGGAAAGGCTGACAAAGAGGATATCAGTGTCAGAGATGGAGGGAACATGGAGAATGGGGAGACCAAATTATTCAGACCTTGATCACTCAAAACCTTTTTCACTTCACCCTTCCATCTCCAATTTGGTTTCCCCTTCATCTTGTCCCCTCAACTTGAGACATATCCTCTTTGTCAACCTTTCCTCATTAATTCTCTCCACATGTCTAAACCATTTCAGCACGCTTTCTTCTGGTATCTCAAACACGCTCTTTTTATCAACACACCCCTCTCTCTTACCCTTGCATTACTTACTTGATCAATCCACCACACACCACATACAGTCCTCAACCATTTCATTCCCAACATATCCATCCCCCTTTGCATAGCTGGTGACTATGTTAGTGTGTAAAAAGGAAGGTGAAAGTAAATGTGAATAAAAGCAAGGTCTTGCAGCAATGAAGGACAGGTGTGAGTTTGAATGGAAAAAAAATAATTAGAGGAAGGGAAGTATCTTATAAACCTGGGAGTCGAATGGAACCATGAAAGCGGAAGTGAGTCCAAACCATCTAAACACACCCTTTTCAGCTCTCTCAACCGCACTCATTTTATTACCACACTTCTCTCTTACACTTTTATTACTTCCTCGATCAAACCACCTCACACCCACATACAGTCCTCAAGCATTTCATTTCCAACACATCCACCCTCCTCTGCACATCATCTACAGCCCATGCCTTGCATCCATGCAACATTGATGGCAATACTATACCTTAAAACATACCCATTTTTGCCCTCCAAGATAATGACTTTTCTTTTTACACATTGCTTAATGCTCTAGAACTTGGCTCCCCTTTCACCCATCCTATGACTCACATCCACTCCCATGATTCCATTCATTACCATGTCCACACCAAGGTATCTAGAACACTTTGCTTCCTTCATTCAAACTCACATCCCAATTAAAGTGTTTTCTCTGCCCTGCTAAACCTTATAATCTTGCTTTTATTCACAATTACTCTCAACTTCCTCCTTTCACACAATCTTACATGCTCAGTCATGAACTTCTGCAGTGGCTCACTTGAATCTGTCATCAATACTATGTCACTGGCAAACAACAATTGACTTACTTCCCAGCTCTCTCAACCACACTCATTTTGTTACCACACTTCTCTCTTACACTTTTATTACTTTCTCGATCAAACCACCTCACACCCACGTACAGTCCTCAAGCATTTCATTTCCAACACATCCACCCTCCTCTGCACATCATCATCTACAGCCTGTGCCTTGCATCCATACAACATCAATGGCAATACTATACCTTAAAACATACCCATTTTTGCCCTCCTAGATAATGACTTTTCTTTTTACACATTGCTTAATGCTCTAGAACTTGGCTCCCCTCTCACCCATCCTATGACTCACATCCACTCCCATGATTCCATTCACTACCATGTCCACATCAAGGAATCGAGAACACTTCACTTCCTTCAATTCAAACTCACATCCCAATTAAAGTGTTTTCTCTGCCCTACTAAACCTTATAATCTTGCTTTTATTCACATTTACTCTCAACTTCCTCCTTTCACGCAATCTCACATACTCAGTCATCAACTTCTGCAGTGGCTCACTTGAATCTGTCATCAATATTATGTAAATAGCAAACAACAATGGACTCACTACCACCCCTCACAGACTGCATACATGCCCCCCTTTCTACAGGACCCTTACATTTACCTCCTTCACCATCCCATCTATAAACAAATTAAACAGCCATGGTCACATCACACACCCCTGTCTTAGACCAACCTCCACCTGCAACTACTCACTCTCCTCTCTTCCTACTCATACATATGCCTACATTCTTGATAAAAGCTTCTTGCTTCTAATTGCTTTCCATCCACACCATATATTCATAAGATCTTTAACAAGACATCTCTATCAATCCTGTCATATGCTTTCTTGGTCTCTAAATGCCACATATAAATCCTTCTGTTTCTCTAAGTATTCTTTTTCTTTTTATGTTGGAGGCTCCAGTCATAGATAAAAGTCCACATCAAGGCCAGGCCTTAATTGAAATATAGAGGATTATGAAAAGGAAAAAGAAAAGATTAGGGAGGAAGTAAAAACCTGACTTTTGAAATGTGCCTGGTCATAATAAAGACATGAGATGGAGAGTTCCAAAGCATTGAGGTGTAAGGAAAAACATTTATCAAAAAGACCCACCCTTGAGTTGCCAACAGCCACACAGTAATCATGTGAAACAGCAGCTTGCTGAGTATTCCATGGTCTGACCAGTGGTGTGGGCACACAAGAAGCCTGCCCACTGGAGCAAGAACTAAAGTAATACCTATAGAAGAGGGAAAGTGAACCAAAAATGTGGAGCAGGGCAAGAGGGTCAAGTTTTGAGGTTAGCCTGAGAGAGATTATAAGTCAGACCACATTTGATTCAACTCTATCAATTAAGGATGCATAGTGAGACCCACAGATGTGAAAGCAGTGCTCCGTACAAGGATGAATCAATCTTTTGTATAAATGAAGCAACTATTCAGAAAAAAAAGAATTTCAACATCTAAACAGGACTCCCAGTTTCTTAGAGTCAGACTTAGCTGTTTCTGTAATGTGGGATTTCTAAGAAAGAGTGGATATTACAGTGATACCATGTATGTTCATTTTGTCAAGAGGTCGAATTACAAAACTGTCAAAGGAAAGACAAGAATTGTGAGAAGTTTTTTTTTATAAAGATGGGTAGAAACTGGATCTTGGAGGATTTAAACTTAACTAGATTTAGTTTACCCCACCAAGATATCCTGCCAAAGTTTACTGAGTAAGATGTGTTGAGATGAGATGCAGATTGAGTGAGAGAAGGATATGGCTAAGTGCAGTATTGAGTCATCAGTGTATGAGTGCACTTGGTTATTTGCAGAAGAGGAAATTGTTGATAAAAAGGAGAAAAAGTGTAGGGGACTGGACAGAACCTTGAGGAACACCGCTGTTGATGAAGATGGGTGGAGGCTGATCCATCGATAACCACAAAGATAGACTGGCTGGAGAGGAAACTAGGTATGAAGGAGCAAGTTGATGTAGGGAAGCCAAAAGAGAGGGACTTAGAAATGAGATCCTGATACCACATCCTGTCAAAAGCTTTGAATACATCAAGGGAACTACATAAGACTCCCCAAAATTTTTCAGAGATGATGACCAGACATTAGTAAGACAGGAAAGGATATCACCAGTGGATCTTACCTTACGAAAGCCATGCTAGTGACCAGAGAGACGACTGAGATTCAAGAAGTTTAAGGATATGGGAGCTAAAAATAACTCAAAGACTTTGGAAATGGTAGATATCGAAGCAACATGACCATAGTTAGAGGGGTTAGAATGGTCATCCTTCTTTGGGATGGGATGTATCAGTGCATACTTCCAACAAGAAGAAAAAGTCTTGGTTTTTACACAGAAACAGAACAAATGAGCACGCACAGATGCAAGTTCAGAGGCACTCTCTTTCAGTACAAGGAGATGGATGCCATCAGGACTTTTGCTTGCGTCCAGAGAGAGAAGCACTTTTCAGACAGTCCGAAAAGAGATTACATGGAATGGTAAAGAAGTTGTATAGGAGCATCCACAGGTGAAGAAATGTTAGACTCATCCAAGGTGGAGTTAGAGGAGAAACAGGAACCAAAGAGAGCTGCTTTGCCAATGAGAGAGACAGCTATAGTACTGTCAGAATGGAAAAGTGAAGGAAAGGTAGAGTGGCAGTTGTTAGAGATGCCCTTAACTGAAGACCAGAAAGACCTATCAGTGGATAACAAATAGAGGTTATTGCACTTCTTTTGCATAAAGGAAAGCATTGCTTCACAGAGAACATATTTACAAAGATTACAGGCAGGGTTAAAAGTTGAATAGGTGTCCAAGGAAGAAGATATGCCCGATATGTCTGATCCTGAATGGCCTCAGAACATGAATGGTTGAACAATTGATTGGAAGAAGAGGCTATCTTCGAGGAAGAGGGGATAAATGCTTCCACTCCTATAAAAATAAACTCTGCTACTATAGCGTTAGGCAAAGACAGAAGCATCATCACATAAGACAGTAATTTTGTCCAGGGAAAGAAGGTATTATTCAAATAGATATATTTATAAAAGTGTGATAAGATGAACCAATTCAGGTTAAGATTATGTAGTTACAGTGAGATGGACAAGAGGTGAAAAACAGATCCAGAATATTAGAAGAGTGGTCACAGTGGTTAGGAGTAAGGGTAGGGTTGCAAATAATTTGATCTAAATCATTGAAAATGTAGAATGTGAGGGCTTCAGTCCCTCCACCATCCATACTGGAGGAATTCAACCATTCCTAATGGTGAACGTTGAAATCCCCAAACTAGAGGATCTCAGCTGAGTGGGTGAGAGGATGCTATAGTGCTATGGCAGGAGTTCAGACAATTGAAGAACATAAAATTTGTAGAATTAGGAGAGCAATAGGCAAAACAGAGGAAAAGTGTGGTAGTTGGGACACTAACCTTAAGCCACGTAATATCAAAGTCTGGGGACTCGAGGTCCTTCAGGTGTGCAACAGGTGTGTTGATGTTGGAATAAGCACAAACACCCCCTTTGAACTGAATCATAAGTGGAGATTATAGGGGATATGAAAAAGGGACAAGTGAGAACATCGTAAAGCAACTGTGTCTCCAAGAAAAGTAAGATATTGGGAAGATACCAAAAAAATGGTGTTAAAGAGATGTCACTAAAGAGATCATGAATGTTGTTATGATGAATAGAAAAAGAGGAAGGTCTAACAGAGAGGGAAAGGTCATGGAAGGGGCCAGTACTACTAATATTTGAGCCTTCCCTCTCATTGACAGTAGTGTCACTTGATCCACACATAATTTATCACTCTTGAAACCACATTGTTCCTCCCTGGTCTTACACTGTGTGTATCGTGTGTATCACCACCCTCTCAATCACCATTCTCCTGTACAACTTACCAGGTACACTCAACAACTTATACCTCTGTAAGCTGAACAATCACCTTTGTCTTCATACAATAGCACTTTACAAGCATTCTGCCAATCCACAGGCCCCTCAGCATGATCCGTACTTACAGTGAAAATCCTAGCTACCCAATCAACAACACAGTTATTTTCAACAGCAATACTATCCAGTCCAGCTGCCTTTTCAATTCATATTTCATTTTATTAAAGGTTTCCACCACGTCTCTCTTCACCAAAGAGAGGGAATCTATGGAGTATTGTAAGTTTTCAATTTCTCCATAATCTTGCATAAGGCATTAGTGGTCTTTTCTATCTCTTTTAAACACTTTCTAAACTTTAATACTATGTTAAGCATACACCTAACTAGTAGACTTGTTTCTACCAGTTCTTTGTACAGAAAAAGAAAATATGCATTCACTGCTACATACCTGAACAAGATCCCTAAGAGGGGATGCTGAAGAAGTCTTTGGAGAATTAGAGTATACATTTGGCGATCCCCAAGAAGTGATACTGCTAACTGGAGTGTGACATCTCCCAGATGATTTGTTATCTAAAGAGGATGAATTCATTAAGTCTAATGGTGTTATTTCTCTTTATCAAATGTGCTAATATGCTATTTCCCACACAGGTTCTGAAGTTTTTAATAACATGCCCAAACTAAAGGTAGCAAGATAAAAGGGTTAAAGATTTTTTTTTAGGACATTCATGCCACTGAAATGTTTCTAGTCCATTCTATATACTGCTTTACCTACACATCTGTACAAATTACAGGGTAAATTGTGATAAATCTCATCTAATGACTTCATATGGTGTGCATTGAACAGATGTATATAACAAAGTTCACCTTATCACTCAAAGACGGGACATAGGAACTAACCATGAGGCTGCACTCACAATTCATCCCATGCAAAGTAAAATGGAGTTAAGGACAGCAAAGAGATAGATATATGACATATGACATACTGAAATGGTTTGGACACAGAAAGAACGAGCAAGGAAAAGTTGTCAAAGAGGATATATGTGTCAGAAGTGGAGGGAACAAGGAGAAGTAAGAGACCAAATTGGAGATGGAAGGATGGGGTGAAAAAGATTTTGAGCAACTGGGGTCTGAACATGCAGGACAGTGAAAGGCATGCAAGGAATAGAGTGAACTGGAATGATGTGGTATCTTTGAGTCAATGTGCCATCAATGGACCGAACTACGGCATGTGAAACATCCATGATAAACCATGGAAAGGACCATGGGGCCTAGATATGGACAGGGAGCTTTGGTTTTGGTACATGATTGAAGGTAAATGCAAGTAAAAGTAAAGTAATGGTATTTGAGAGGAAACCAAGCGAAGGTGTAAATTATGTAAAACTACACGGAGAGAAAGAAGAAAGTTTACTAAACTGTGCTTTGGACATGGGGGAGAAAGATGGGAAGAGGTGAGAGAATTTAAGTACTTAGGAGCTGTCTTGGGCAACTTTGGCATCATGAAATGAGAGATAAGGAGAGAGCTGTACAGGATAGAAGTGACTGGGTCCCTTAAAAGAATAATGAAGGGTAGAGGTGTAAGTGTAGAAGGGACAGTATCGACCTTCAAACCCTGGCCTATGGAGCAGAAACATGGACATGGAATGACTCACAGATCAAGAATCCAGTCAGTGGAAATGAGGTATTTGAGAGGAGCATGTGGTGTGACTTGATGGGATGAAGAAAGAAATGAAGGGACACTTGTACAAGAGATGTGGTGTGGTAGGGAATGAACTGTGAAATGGTAGAGTGGATAAACGTAATACTTTGAGATGGTATGGGCACATGGAAAGAATGCAAGATTGAGAGTTTACAAGGAAGCATATGACAGTACAATTACAGGAGTTGGTGTAAGGAGACCGCCTCTGACATGGGGAAATAGAGTGGAATAATACTAGAGGGAGAGAAATAGTAGAAAGCATGGAATGTGTATGCAAGGGAGGTATGTAAGGACAAGGATGAGTGGAGACTCTTTTGCCACTGATGGAGTTCCCAGAGGGAACGGGTATCAGAAATACAGATAGACAGATAGAGTCCAACAACCTATGGCCCCTAGTCCCTAGTATCATGGGGTGCTAAGAATCTCCAGGTTCCTGCCAGACTGTACTGTCAGTGAGAAGGAGAACTCAGACAGTATTTGGACTGGCCTCTCTTATGACCTTTCCCTGTCTGATACATCTGTCCCTATTTCTGTTCATAATACCAACATTTGGAGTCTCTCTAGTAACCTTTCTTCTGTTCAGCATCATCTGTCAAGTGCCTCTCTTAATATCTTACTTCCCTCTGAGACCTAATTGTCAAGTGATGTTTTCACTAGCTGCTTCTTCATATTTTTTATTATTATTATTTTCCTTTGTCGCTGTCTCCCACGTTAGCGAGGTAGCGCAAGGAAACAGACGAAAGAATGGCCCAACCCACCCACATACACATGTATATACATACATGTCCACACACGCAGATATACATACCTATACATCTCAACATATACATATATATATATATATATATATATATATATATATATATATATATATATATATATACATACACACACAAACATATACATAATTCATAGTCTGCCCTTATTCATTCCCATTGCCACCCCGCCACATATGAAATAACAACCCCCTCCCCCCAAATGTGCGCGAGGTAGTGCTAGGAAGACAACAAAGGCCACTTTTGTTCACACTCATTCTCTAGCTGTCATGTAATAATGCACGGAAACCACAGCTCCCTTTCCACATCCTGGCCCCACAGAACTTTCCATGGTTTACCCCAGACGCTTTACATGCCGTGGGTCAATCCATTGACAGCACGTCGGCCCCGGTATACCACATCATTCCAATTCACTCGATTCCTTGCATGCCTTTCACCCTCCTGTATGTTCAGGCCCCGATCACTCAAAATCTTTTTCACTCCATCTTTCCACCTCCAATTTGGTCTCCCACTTCTCGTTCCCTCCACTTCTGACACATATATCCTCTTTGTCAATCTTTCCTCACTCATTCTCTCCATGTGACCAAACCATCTCAAAACACCCTCTTCTGCTCTGTCAACCACACTCTTTTTATTACCACACATCTCTCTTACCCTATTATCACTTACTTGATCAAACCACCTCACACCACATATTGTCCTCAAACATCTCATTTCCAGCACATCCACCCTCCTCCGCACAACTCTATCCATAGCCCACGCCTCGCAACCATATAACATTGTTGGAACCACTGTTCCTTCAAACATACCCATTTTTGCTTTCCGAGATAATGTTCTCGACTTCCACACATTCTTCAACGCTCCCAGAACTTTTGCCCCCTCCCCCACCCTATGATTCACTTCCACTTCCATGGTTCCATCTGCTGCTCAATCCACTCCCAGGTATCTGAAACATTTCACTTCCTCCAGTTTTTCTCCATTCAAACTTACCTCCCAATTGACTTGACCCTCAATGCTACTGTACCTAATAACCTTGCTCTTATTCACATTTACTCTTAACTTTCTTCTTTCACACACTTAACCAAACTCAGTCACCAGCTTCTGCAGTTTCTCACACAAATCAGCCACCAGCGCTGTATCATCAGCAAACAACAACTGACTCACTTCCCAAGCTTTCTCATCCACAACAGACTGCATACTTGCCCCCCTTTCCAAAACTCTTGCATTCACCTCCCTAACAACCCCGTCCATAAACAAATTAAACAACCATGGAGACATCATACACCCCTGCCGCAAACTTACTTTCACTGAGAACCAATCGCTTTCCTCTCTTCCTACACGTACACATGCCTTACATCCTCAATAAAAACTTTTCACTGCTTCTAACATGTTGCCTCCCACACCATATATTCTTAATACCTTCCACAGAGCATCTCTATCAACTCTATCATATGCCCTCTCCAGATCCATAAATGCTACATACAAATCCATTTGCTTTTCTAAGTATTTCTCACATACATTCTTCAAAGCAAACACCTGATCCACACATCCTCTACCACTTCTGAAACCACACTGTTCTTCCCCAATCTGATGCTCTGTACATGCCTTCACCCTCTCAATCAATACCCTCCCATATAATTTCCCAGGAATACTCAACAAACTTATACCTCTGTAATATGAGCACTCACTTTTGTTCCCTTTGCCTTTGTACAATGGCACTATGCAAGCATTCTGCCAATCCTCAGGCACCTCACCATGAGTCATTATTTTTTTTTTTTTTTATTATACTTTGTCACTGTATTCCGCATTTGCGAGGTTGCGCAAGGAAACAGACGAAAGAAATGGCCCAACCCCCCCCCCATACACATGTATATACATACGTCCACACACGCAAATATACATACCTACACAGCTTTCCATGGTTTACCCCAGACGCTTCACATGCCTTGATTCAATCCACTGACAGCACGTCAACCCCGGTATACCACATCGCTCCAATTCACTCTATTCCTTGCCCTCCTTTCACCCTCCTGCATGTTCAGATCACACAAAATCTTTTTCACTCCATCTTTCCACCTCCAATTTGGTCTCCCTCTTCTCCTCGTTCCCTCCACCTCCGACACATATATCCTCTTGGTCAATCTTTCCTCACTCATTCTCTCCATGTGCCCAAACCACTTCAAAACACCCTCTTCTGCTCTCTCAACCACGCTCTTTTTATTTCCACACATCTCTCTTACCCTTACGTTACTCACTCGATCAAACCACCTCACACCACACATTGTCCTCAAACATCTCATTTCCAGCACATCCATCCTCCTGCGCACAACTCTATCCATAGCCCACGCCTCGCAACCATACAACATTGTTGGAACCACTATTCCTTCAAACATACCCATTTTTGCTTTCCGAGATAATGTTCTCGACTTCCACACATTCTTCAAGGCCCCCAGAATTTTCGCCCCCTCCCCCACCCTATGATCCACTTCCGCTTCCATGGTTCCATCCGCTGCCAGATCCACTCCCAGATATCTAAAACACTTCACTTCCTCCAGTTTTTCTCCATTCAAACTCACCTCCCAATTGACTTGACCCTCAACCCTACTGTACCTAATAACCTTGCTCTTATTCACATTTACTCTTAACTTTCTTCTTCCACACACTTTACCAAACTCAGTCACCAGCTTCTGCAGTTTCTCACATGAATCAGCCACCAGCGCTGTATCATCAGCGAACAACAACTGACTCACTTCCCAAGCTCTCTCATCCCCAACAGACTTCATACTTGCCCCTCTTTCCAAAACTCTTGCATTTACCTCCCTAACAACCCCATCCATAAACAAATTAAACAACCATGGAGACATCACACACCCCTGCCGCAAACCTACATTCACTGAGAACCAATCACTTTCCTCTCTTCCTACACGTACACATGCCTTACATCCTCGATATAAACTTTTCACTGCTTCTAACAACTTTCCTCCCACACCATATATTCTTAATACCTTCCACAGAGCATCTCTATCAACTCTATCATATGCCTTCTCCAGATCCATAAATGCTACATACAAATCCATTTGCTTTTCTAAGTATTTCTCACATACATTCTTCAAAGCAAACACCTGATCCACACATCCTCTACCACTTTTGAAACCACACTGCTCTTCCCCAATCTGATGCTCTGTACATGCCTTCACCCTCTCAATCAATACCCTCCCATATAATTTACCAGGAATACTCAACAAACTTATACCTCTGTAATTTGAGCACTCACTCTTATCCCCTTTGCCTTAGTACAATGGCACTATGCACGCATTCCGCCAATCCTCAGGCACCTCTCCATGAGTCATACATACATTAAATAACCTTACCAACCAGTCAACAATAATCTTCACTCACAATTCCAGTTCAAAGGTGGTGTCTGTTCTTATTCCAACTTCAACACATTTGTTGAGTACTTCAAGGACCTTAAGTCCCTAAACTTTAATGTTACCTTGCTCAAATTCTTTCTCCCAACTGCCACATCTTCATTTGTTTCACCTACTGCTTTCCTAATTCTACAAATTTTATATCTTTCTTTGACAATCTAAACTCCTGCCATGAGACTTTGACATCCACTCACTTGCAAGCTGAGATCCTCAACCTAAAGAATTTCAACATTAATGGTAGGAAATGGTTAAAATCCTCTCAAACAGATGGTAGGATTGATGCCCTTATGCTCTCCATTCTCAATGATCTACAGCAAATTATCTCCCACCCCACCCATATTCCTGTGTGCTGCGACCACACTCTTAATATTCCGAATATGTTTTTCATCTCTAATCCTTTGCATTGTTAGTATACACAATCTCACCCCCAATTGGTTCATCTGATTACACTCTCATAAATGTATCTATTTCAGTGATACCTTTGCCTGTAGCAGTCCCTTCTAAACATGAACATTGGCAACTCAACAAGGTTGACTGGAATAATTTACAAAAATTCTTTTCTGACTTTCCTTTGGTAAATCAATGTCTCTTATGTGGTGACACTTCTGTTTCCACTACACAGCAGAGGTTAGTGTTGCAGAATGTAAGCAGGAAAATCTACAGTTACAAAGAATGAGCTGCATGAGTTAAGTGTTGTCAAGTGTTACACATAACAGGGAGAGATTATATGTCTGTGGACAGAATGCCAGTAGTCCACATGTTAGTGAGGCAAAGAAATGACAGCTACCTAGGTCTGAGGAGTGCAAATTGACAACCACTGAAGTGCTGGCTCACTAAGCAGATGTCACTAACCCTCCCAATACCTGGGAGTGGTTATGGAAGCAAATGGAACCACAGGAGTTGATATGAACCTTAATGTAGGTGAGAGGTCAAAGGTCATGGGAGTATTGAGGAATGTGTGGAAAGACAAGTCACTATCTTTAAGAACAAATGTGGGTATGTTTGATGGTACAGCAGTCCCATCAGTGTTGTATGGATGTTAGGCATGGAAAAAACATAAAAGAAGTGGGTGGATGTATTAGAAACTAAATGTTTGAATACAATATATGGTGTTAAGAGGGATAATCCAATAAGAAATGAATGGATAAGATAAAGGTGTGATACTAAGAGGAGCATGTTTAAGAAATGAAAAGGGTATGCTGAAATAGTTTTGACATATGAAAAGGATGACTAGGAGGGTATAGATGTCAGAAGTGTAGGAAAAAAGGAAATGAAGAAAATCAAAGAGGAGGATGGATGGAGTGGAAGATGCTTTAAAGGATTGGGGCCTGAATGTGCAGGATGGTATGAGGTGTGTAAGGGAAAGAGTAAACAGATGTAACATACTGGGGTTAACATCCTATCAGTGGGCTGAGTCAGGGCATATGAAGCAGTTGTAAGAAAGCATGGAAAGGTCTGTAGGATGAATACCTGGTGAAATATGGATGTGGATGTGGGCTCTGGTTTTGGAGTATTACACATGATCGATAAAGATGTGGGTGAATGATGCCATTACTTCTCTTCCTGGCATTACCTTATACATTAATGCAGGAAAGCATACTACCCAAGTATTCCCTGCATGTTGTAGGTTGCAGCTAAGAAGATCAGGAGTGGATTGCTGGAAATTCTCCCCTCCTATATTACTTTTCAAAAGACTGAATAGAGAAAGGAATTCTGAAGATTTAATCCCTTGTTACGAACATGTGTGTGTGTGTGCCCTCATGTTTGTATATGTGTGTCCCTTTTTGGTGTGTTTATGGTGTAAGTGACATTTTATGTTGTAGGACGACAGAGAAGAGGGCCAGGGCCTCCGTTATCTTGGCTTGGGTTTCACTCCCCAGACCAGACCCTTAGGCCTGCCGTCTTTCCCATACCCGGGGAACCAGATGGCTGAGGTCAAGAACAAGGGTCACGCTGGGCCATCAATCCAGTTAACCACAACACTTGGACCTTTCATTTCTCCCCCATCCAAGGCACCAGACAACTATGGGTCAAGAAAGGAGGTCAGCTAGGAGATATGGCTTCCTGTATATCGTCGTTGCCATCAGGACAAGAGGAGGTTGGGCCTTAGGCAAGATGTGGGCCAGACCTACGACCCTCCAGCCAACCAGGAGGGTCTTAGGTCTGGCCCACATCTTGCCTAAGGCCCAACCTCCTCATGTCCTATGAGCTACTCTCCTCCAGTTACAGCCAGACCTAAGACCCTCCAGCCAAGGAGTGGCACTATGAGCCACCCTCCTCCAATCACAACTGGACGTTAGGCCTCTAGCCAATCAAGAGTGGCACTATGGGTCACCCTTCACCAATCCCACCTGAGACTAGGGCAGCACGGTGGGGCAGGCTGCTCCTGGCTCGTTCCTCCTTGTTATAAAAACCTCTGATACCAGCTGAGCCATGATTCCTCTCTACCCCTTAGCCCAGCAGGTAAGCGGTTTTCCCGTTTCAAGCCTGTAGCCTACGATCAGTGAAGTGCCGCTATACGTATCTCTATGGTACTGAACTGCCTCTGTCATTTAGTTTCGAGTGTCATAGAGTATTGTAACTTGTCATGGAAGTGTCCAACGAATAAGTGTATCTTGACTCATGTTGCTAGAGTCAAATTGTCATAAAGGAAAAAGATCTCCTGGTTTGAAATCTTACCTGGAATGTTGAACTCATGTTCAGTGTTAACGTAAATGATTTGTGCCTAATTAATGTGCTTCTGTTATTTTGTTCTCTTTAGTTCTTGGATTATAAGCAGTTTTAATGCTGGTGTTTGATTTAATCCCATGTCTTTAAGGTAAAGCTATCTGTGTGCGTAGTTGACAATGCTTCTCAGTAAGAGGATTCGTAACACCCTCTGAGGGTCAGTCATCTGTTCCTGATGCTTCCTTGCTCACACAGGAAATGGTAAACATGTATGAAACAAAGAGAGTCTTTACAGATCATCATTCCAGCTATTCATTTAGCTTTCTCAATCAGTACACTATAAAACCTTTCATTCCCTCACTAAACAGATCTCCAATTCCCATTCTTACTATATGTAAAAATGAAACAATCACAGAACAAGAATGAAATACTTACCTAACTTTTCTGTACACAGAATATTGAGAAACTTAGTACCCATCCCAGAGCCTCTCTTCTGGATAGACTCAATGAGGTACTTGAGCTGTAAGAAGACAAAGTAATTTTAAGGAATTTACAAATAAATGCTTGTTTACAATACTATATTACTGCTAGGTCTTAAAAATAAGATGAAATAAAATAACAAATTCATGAAAATTTGAGCAAAATATCCCTGAGGTATGGGAGAAAGAATTCTACCTCTGTATTCCCTGCATGTTGGACAAGGAGACTAAAGGGAGTGGGAGTGGTAGGCTTGAAATCCTTCCCTTCATTTCTAAAACAGGAAACACAAGGAGCCAGGAAAAGTGCTCATCTTCCTTGAAGGCTCAGGCTGGGATGTCTAAATGTGTGCAGACGTAACCAAGATGAGAGGAGAGATAGGTAGTATGTTTGAGGAAAGAAACCTATATGTTCTGGTTCTGAGTGAAACAAAGCTCAAGAGTAATGGGGATGAATGGTTTGGAAATGTCTTAGGAGTCAAGTCAGCAGGTGGTGAGAAGACAAGAGCTAAGGAAAGAATAGCTTTACTCCTGAAGCAGGAGTTGCATGAATGCAACACAGAATGCAAAGAAGCAAATTCTAGATTGATGTGGATAAAACTTAAAGTGATGAATGACTACTGGTGATTATGCACCTGGCCATGAGAAGAAAGATCACTGAGAAGCAAGTGTTTTGGGAGAAGCTGAGTGAGTGTAAAAGCAGTTTTGATGTAAGAATAAGTAAGATTGGAAAGGAGACATGTGTGAAAAAAGATCAAGAGAGACTGAATGTAGAATGGCAAAAGGTGAAAGTAAATGAAATGAGGGGAATGGGTGAAGAATGGCACATGCAAGAAATACAACTGGCATGCAAAAGGTGGGGGGTGGGTGGATTAGAAAGGGTAGTGAGTGGTGGGACGAAGAAAAGCTGCTAGTGAAAGAGAAAAGAGAGGCATTTGGGTGGTACTTACAGGGAAGGAATGCAAATGATTGGGAGATGTATAAAAGAATGTGGCAGGAATTTAAGAGAAAGAGGTTGAAAAAGAGAGCAAATGAGAGTTGAGGTGAGCAAGTATAATTAAACTTTAGACAGAATAAGATATTTTGGAAGGACACCTGTTTTTTTTTATAGAGGCAGACTTAGCTATTTCCCTAATGTAGGGTTTCCTAGAAAGTGAGGATGTTAACTGAGTCAAGAGGTAGAATTAATGAGCCATCATAGGAGAGATGATTGTTGTGTGGAGTTTTCGACAGAGGTAGAGTCGCCCCTCTCCTGTGAAAGGACACTTCTTAATAATAAACTGAAGACGGACTATCTGCTTTCACTGCACCTCTTACAATCACTTAATGCCATTATGAATTGTGAGGATTGCCACAATTTTGAAATAACAGAAACACTCTGTATACAAACAACCTGACTGCACAATAGCTTGAGGCAGGCTCAGACCAAAACAAAGCAAGTCTACCCCATGCTACCAAAAACAAGTGCGATATGAAATATACGTGGTGACGTTTGAGTTTTTCCAATTTCTTAAATCATTATTAATGTACTGTATTATTATTTATCTGTTAAATCTATAATCCATTATATTGGGGTCCATTAAATTGAGGACTTACTGTACAAACATATTTATATCTGTTACAGAAAGGAATTCTTAGTAGTCCTAGGATTATCATCTATTGTTAGAGCTAAGGTATCAAATAAATCATAACCACATAGCAAAGGCATTCATTGTTACCTTTTCTTCACTAGGACTAAAAATTTCATATAAAATTTCTTTAGATATAAACAGAGCTCTCAACCATGTCAAAAAAAAGAAGAATAAATAGAAGAAAAAAGGGAATAAAATTTTTTTGAAAAACGAAACTTACAACCATGCGCGATACAGGCTGCACTTTCAATACAGGAAATTGTGATGTCCAGTGTTCAAACTGTTATCTCCATTCATTTAACTACATGAAGATAGTCCACAATTGTTCATTTTAAAACTAACAAAGTATCTAGTTAAAAGTGTTTCATTTTTGGTCCTTGAACTAAGTCAACAGAGGTTCTAATGTCTGTTTGTCCACACATATTCAGTCCTGGTTAGAGAGCTTTCTTATCTACTTCTATACATGATAATTTTGCATGAAATTTTTGAGTCCTAGGAGGGCTTGATCTAGGAGTAAGACTAGCCTGCTTACACAAGCTAAAGATATGATTGGACAGTGGGATCGACCATGCAATAATTTGCGTGGTCATTTCCGCAAAATGGTCAGAAATTGACCAATGTTTGATTTATTTTGTACTCTGCATTAGTACTTGCATGTGCAATGAGAACATACACTACACATTGAACAGTGCACTCCTGTGAACTTCCTATACATTCCATACGCAATACATGTACAAACATGAACAAACGACCAGAATGAAAAAAAAAATATTTTACTTAGAAAAATCATACTCATTTATCTAAAAGTAATAAATATGGCAAAAATGTATTGGTTGGCAGCTCTATATTAATGTAAACCTACCTTTACTTGCGTTGACTGATCCATAAGAGGAGAGCTAACAAGTCTGCTTCTAAGCTTTGTTTCTGTTAACATTGTGATGTACAATAGAAGCACAGTCAACTTTGTCAGTTCCACTTGGCTGCCTGACACAACATCTTCAAAACACACCAGATTTGGCCCAGCAAAGTGCTCTGTGAAGAAAAATGATCACATCTTAAAACATACTTTTCTTTTTCTTTTTTCATACTATTCGCTATTTCCTGCATTAGCGAGGTAGTGTTAAGAACGGAGGACTGGGCCTTTGAGGGAATATCCTCTCCTGGCACCCTTCTCTGTTCCTTTTTTTGGAAAAAAAACAAAAAAACATGCATACACATAAAAAGTTTGAGTACAAAAACAAATGTTTATGTTGTAAACACCTGAAAAGCATGCCTTCTTGCATATGTAATACAAAGCTGCAATAAGATGGTTCTTTAAGGTATGAGTATCATTCTTAAAAAGTTTCCTTCTCGACTTCTTAAGTTTCAATGACTTCTTGTGCCATGTATCCACATGGACAACTTCTTGCCTCACTTGAAAGTATTCTTAGTATGATACCTACATGAAATGTCCTTTACTTTAGCCAATTATATCTCTCTAATGTATCTGCTACTCCTCATTCCTCACTTTTTCTTTCAAAACCTACCAGCCCTTTTAAAAATTCCAGCTTCATATGGTGAGGAGTAAGTGGTGGAAACCTTCCAAGTTCAACAAAAGAAACTAGAGACTCGAAAGCCTTTATTACTCACCTGGCTTTAAATTGCTAGAAAGAGCAATAGTGATACCCCTTCCTTGGCTCTTGTCTCACACTAACACTTGACCTTCCCCCTAAGACATTCCAAAACTATTCATCCACCTTACCTTTGAGCTAGAATATCCAAGTTCCTCAAATATACTACCTGTCACTTGTTTCTTATCTTGGTTACATCCACAAACATTCAGACACCCCAGCCTAAGCCTTTGAGGAAGGTAAGCTCTCCTTGCTTAGTTCCTGTTCCATCTTTTAGAAAATGAAATTCAAAAAGGAAAAGGTTTCTAACCTCCACTCCTACCAATCTTAGAGACCTCCAGCATCATGCAGGAATGCATGAGGTTAACTGTTTCTCTCCTATCCCTTGGGATAGGGGAGAAATGAATTAAATAATCAATATCAATTTCTTTTGTCTTATATATTCAAACAAGATTCTTATATGTATGTAATTATAACTGATATGACCTACCCTGTTGTATCTCCATCCACAAATACACCCACATACTTACATGCAGGCACACACATACACACAAATAAACCAAATCTACTCTGAGAAAAGCCCAACTGTTAATAAATAAGAGATGATTCTTTATGAACCTTCAGCCTCAAATGCTCTGAGATTCAAAGTCCATACACCTCTAGCTCTGTCCTAGTGAACCTTAGTCCATGAATCTACCTGGGGGCCCATACAACATATGTATCAAATCTGAAAGATGATAGCTTAAATGCTTTAAAGAACTAAATGTCAACAGAAATGATGTCACTTAGAGGTGCACTCTTTAACCCTTGCCTTTAGATCTGCCTTTCCCTTTACCCATGTCACCCTTTTTCCACCCTGAACTTTAGCTCTACTTCAAGGTTGCCATGCGGTTCAGCCTGTTCATACCTCTACCTGGCCCTGCTAAACCTAATGACCTTGCTTTTATTCACATTTATGCTCAACTTCCTCCTTTCACACTCTCCCAAATTCATTCACCAACCTCTGCAGCTTCTCACTCAAATATGCCACCAGTGCTTTTCCATCAGCAAACAACTAACACTTCCCAGACCCTCCTCTCCACATACAAACTGCATATGTGCCTCTCTTTCTAAGACTCTTGCATTTACCTCCAATACCACCCCATCCATAAACAAATTCAACAGCCATGGTAACATCATACATCCATCACAGATCAACCTTTACCAGAAACCACTCAATCCCTTTTCTTCCTACTTGCACATGTCTTATGCCCTTGATAAAAAATTTCTCTGTTTCTAGCAGCTCTCCTACCATACAATATATTCATAAGACCTCCACAAGCCATCTCCATCAACCCCATCATGTGCTTTCTCTAGATCCATAAAAGCCACAATCTAAATACTTCTGTTTCTCTAAATATTTCTCACAGATATTCTTTATAGCAGACATAATCCACACATCCTGCAGCACTTCTGAAACCACACTGTTCTTCACCCTTACTATCACCACTCTCCCATACAACATACCAGGTACATGCAATAAACATATACCTCTGTGACTTAGACACTCACTAATGTCCCCATTGCTATGGCACTATATATGCATTCTGCCAATCCTTAGGCACCTCACCATGATCCTTACATACTATGAAATCCTAGCTGATCTATCAACAATACAGTAATTCCCTTTCTTAAAAAGTTTAACTGCAGAGTCATCCATTCCAGCTGCCTTGCCACATTTCATCCCACGCAGGGCTTTCAACACCTCTTCACTTTTCACCAAACTTTTTTCCATGCCTTTCTCATTTTACACACCTCCCAGACCCAAACACCCTATATCTCCCTCCCTATCATCAAACAAATTCAACAATCCTTCAATATCACTCCATCCCCTACTCACCTCATCAGTATCAGTCACAACTTCCTCATTTACCTTTCAATAATGTTCCCATTTGTTCTTTTGTTCTCATACTATTGACCTCCTTCCAAAACACCTTAATCTCCCTGCAGTTTACTGATAACAACCTCACCCCAACACTCATTTATCCTGTTTTTCAACCTCTGCACCTTTGTCTTGACCTCCTGCTGCTTTCTCTTGTATATCTCCCAACCTTACATTTGCACTCCTTTCCTATAAACACTGCCCATACACCTCTCTTTTCTTTTTCACTTGCAACACTTAACCACTCACTATCTTTTTTCACCATTCCACCTCTCTCTGCATGCCAAACACTTTTCTTGCAATTCTCTGCAGCTTCCCTAAATAAAAAGTCTAAAAAAACCTTGTCTGCCCCCTTTATATTTTCAAGTGCAATGTCACACACACACTTTAGTACTTTGTTATTGCTCCTTTGGCCTGCAGACAACTTGGCATAGAATTTGACAAGGTTTCTGAAATACTCTAAGCCTGAATGAGGCATGGCATGGATGAAATGTTGCAGGAAGCAAGCTTGACTTTCATCTGGTTTCAGCAATTCTCATCTGGGTTAAGGTCTGGGGAGTTTCCTAGCCACTTCACCGGTTGAATATTTTTTTTCTGTTAACCAATTCATAACCGCATCAGATGGCAATGGACTTTCCATGATCTCCTGCATTATTAATTCTACTGCATTCTTCATATGTCTAAGGCAGTGTTGGGCACCGATAACTAAAAAGTTAACTTGGACAACAATAATCCAGTGACCCTAATTTTTAAGTTAAACATCGATAATCTGATACTTTTAATAACTAGTCATTGAAAGTCAAAAATAATCTGATAATGATAACTCTTTTAATTATTTTTTTTTTTTATTTATTATACTTTGTCGCTGTCTCCCGCGTTTGCGAGGTAGCGCAAGGAAACAGACGAAAGAAATGGCCCAACCCCCCCCATACACATGTATATACATACGTCCACACACGCAAATATACATACCTACACAGCTTTCCATGGTTTACCCCAGACGCTTCACATGCCTTGATTCAATCCACTGACAGCACGTCAACCCCGGTATACCACATCGCTCCAATTCACTCTATTCCTTGCCCTCCTTTCACCCTCCTGCATGTTCAGGCCCCGATCACACAAAATCTTTTTCACTCCATCTTTCCACCTCCAATTTGGTCTCCCTCTTCTCCTCGTTCCCTCCACCTCCGACACATATATCCTCTTGGTCAATCTTTCCTCACTCATTCTCTCCATGTGCCCAAACCACTTCAAAACACCCTCTTCTGCTCTCTCAACCACGCTCTTTTTATTTCCACACATCTCTCTTACCCTTACGTTACTCACTCGATCAAACCACCTCACACCACACATTGTCCTCAAACATCTCATTTCCAGCACATCCATCCTCCTGCGCACAACTCTATCCATAGTCCACGCCTCGCAACCATACAACATTGTTGGAACCACTATTCCTTCAAACATACCCATTTTTGCTTTCCGAGATAATGTTCTCGACTTCCACACATTCTTCAAGGCCCCCAGAATTTTCGCCCCCTCCCCCACCCTATGATCCACTTCCGCTTCCATGGTTCCATCCGCTGCCAGATCCACTCCCAGATATCTAAAACACTTCACTTCCTCCAGCTTCTCTCCATTCAAACTTACCTCCCAATTGACTTGACCCTCAACCCTACTGTACCTAATAACCTTGCTCTTATTCACATTTACTCTTAACTTTCTTCTTCCACACACTTTACCAAACTCAGTCACCAGCTTCTGCAGTTTCTCACATGAATCAGCCACCAGCGTTGTATCATCAGCGAACAACAACTGACTCACTTCCCAAGCTCTCTCATCCCCAACAGACTTCATACTTGCCCCTCTTTCCAAAACTCTTGCATTTACCTCCCTAACAACCCCATCCATAAACAAATTAAACAACCATGGAGACATCACACACCCCTGCCGCAAACCTACATTCACCGAGAACCAATCACTCTCCTCTCTTCCTACACGTACACATGCCTTACATCCTCGATAAAAACTTTTCACTGCTTCTAACAACTTTCCTCCCACACCATATATTCTTTTAATGAAAATGTAAAAAATAACGAAAAAAAGCTTCAAAACCCATAGAAAATGCTTGTATATGCTAAATCCAGTAAGTAAAAGTTTTCAATGAATTTTGCTATTTTTTCCTTAATTCTTTAATTTTCATTAAAAAATCTACCGTTTTGAAACCCTTGTAACCAAACCAATACCATGAACTTAATTTTAATTTACCAGGTAATTATTACAACAGGAACTGAAAGGTAAGTTTGAAATTTAAGCACATTTATTCAACTATTAAGCATACTGTACAATACAATATTTATATACAAACTCAGAATTAGCAATTAATCAACTCAAAATGTAAAATGAAATAATTACTAATTACTGAAAACTTAAGATGGTATAATAATCACATCATAACAAGGAGTCTTTTTAGAGTCTATGAGTCAAACACACTATGTGCTGATTATGTGCCCTTCAGGAAGTCCAACTTCTCAAAGTTAGGCCTAGCTACAGTCTTGACCTCTTGGGCCTCAGGATGTCCTTGCTGAGACAGAGAAAAGCTGTTCCACTGCGGCAGAGGACGGAATAGGTGTGTTGTATTTCTGGAAGAGGTTGGTGAAGATCTCCTCCCACATGAAGTCAGAGTCGGCCATGCCCTCCTTCCCATCAGTGTTCAGCCTGGTGTTGACAAGTTTCTTGACCTTCTCTTTGACACTGGTACTTGAGCCAGTGGCCATCTTCCCAGTGAAGAGGTCATCAGGCATGCACAGCAGTGATCGCACGCTGCTGTCGCTGGAGTGGGTGGTGCTGTTGCTCTTCCAGTCCCTCAGTGGTCTCTTGACCTTATCCTCCATGGTGGCTGTCGAACCTGTACAACCAGTGGAGCCAGAAGTTAGGGTTTAAGGCAGTTGCCAGTCCTGGTTGTTCAGGTAGTGTTTGAGCTGGGTGGTGATGGCTGCTACCAGGGCATCGACCGGTGGCTTGCAGACAGCCAAACTGTTCCTCTTGTTCCTGAGCTTCATGAGGGTGATGGCCACTGTGGAAAGGGGGGTTTCAAGAAAGGCATTCTTCTCCCTGTGGATGTTGTCAAGGGTGATAGCCATATGGGATATGACTTTGACCCACTTCTTCAGGAAGGCTATCTCCTGGTCATTGAAGGCTGAAGGGTTCTCCCCGCAGTTAAGGAACCTGTTGAGCTCAGCCTTCTTGGTGGCCAGGATGTTGTTGAAGATAACAAATGAGTCATACAAGGCATTCCACCTTGTCTTGCCAGGGACCACCAGCCTCCTGCCCTGTACCTTCCGAGGACATCACCAATCTGAGGGCTCCTCCCCCTGGGCATTAAAGATTGCCTTAGCCTTGCTGTGGGCCTTCTTGTAGAGGGCACTGAAGGCAGGAACATTAGAGCCTGTCTGCTTGAGTAGGCTCTTGCCCAAGTCCACGGAGGCCACCAAATTGAAGGTATGAATCACACACCTCATGTGGACTAGTAGACTGGGGTGCTCGTGTTCCTCACCATGGAGTTCACCGAGGTTACAATGTTGTTGGCATTGCCACCCTCAGGCGTGTTGTCCTCATTGTCTGAGTTGGCCTGAGGCAGTCTGCCAACATTGTTGAGGTCAGGCAACAGGTCCACCTGGCCTCCATACTGGGTGAAAGCCTTCACAAAGTTTGATCTATTGTTGGTGGTTGTCCTGACTACCTTGTTCTGAATGTTGAAATGCTCATGGACCTGGACCATGGCCTCCATTAAGACATCATAAGTGTGACAACCACTTAGACAGGTTCAGGTGAGGACAGCATGCTTCCTGGCCCTGGTTATTGCATCAATTCAGTGAGATGCCTAGGAAAGATCTGAAACTAAGATTAAGTGATTATTGATTAATACACTGTGTAATACTGATTAAGTGATTTTTGAATAACACAATGATGATTAAGTATTATTTCAGACATTTTAAAATGAAAGTTAAGTTTAATTTATACAAATCATTAAAAAAGAAACATTAATGTCCTACATTATTGAAATGTGATTAGTAGTGATTAATGGTTAAGTGATTATCTAATCTAGTTTTATTTTAAACAGTTTGAAATTAAACTGAAGTTCAACTCATGCCAATTCTTACAGCAAAAAACAGCAATATTCACTATATATATGCATAATCATTTAAAATACTAACTACATTAAATGTACTAATTAGTACGATAAATATTTATAAATAAGTGATAATTACCTATTGTGAGCAGTCCAACAGTCGGCAGTGGTCGCCAAGTATGTCAGCCCATCAAAAGTATTGATGAGGGCCCCATCGACTGCCCATTATTTATCATCAATGTGCCTGCCCAGGGTGCTGTGGGACAAGGTAGCCTTTGAAGAGTTCAGGGTTCTGATCATGTCAACAAACTCCTTGGATTCAACCACCTGGAGTGGGAGTAGTTGTTGACAAAATGACAGACTATCTTTTCATTAACTGTGGACTGGCGTACGTACGGCAGTGCCAGTGCTGGCTGAGCAGCAGCCCAGGGCCTCGTTGATGGTAGGTTGCCGGACCTTCTTGGTGGGCAGCTCAGGGGTGGCGGCACCAGAGCTGTGCATGCTGCTGCTGCCAAAGAAGTGGTGGTGGGGCTTGCCACAGCCAGAGCCAGCCTTGATCTCCTCAAACTGGATGGCTTAGGATGGGTAGGTTCTCTTTCCATGGGACTTCAAATTATTAGGGCTGGTGTCATGGCCTCTAACAATTTTCTTGGTTGGGTGGCATTTTTGGCACTCAAAATAGAGTACCTTGTTGTTGTCCTTGTCCTGATGGCTGAGCTTGAAGAAGCTCCCCAGGTGGGGTCAGGAGTTTTGGAAAGGCTCCTGGTCCTGGCAGGCGGCAACCTGGCTGTCAGGTGGATGAGAAGTCACCGTCACAAACACAGAGTCAGGCTGAGACTCAGAAGTGCCTGAGACAGAGGCGATCTCAGAGTTGAGAACTTTGTCTTGGTATTCCATGGCATGCACCATGGTCCGTAATAGTCTTGTGCTGCTGTAAGTTAAATTGTAGAGACCAAACCATAAGAGAGAAGTTAGAGAACTGAATGCTGTTAGGTTGAAGACGATACTGAAAAGCACTACAAGTTACTGCTGATACGGGTGAATCCACAGTGTGTGACAGGGTTGCTAGGTCTGTCCTTTTTCAGCTCTGGATGTCCTACTCATTTTGAGAAAAAAAAAAACTCTATCTGTCCTTTTCAAAGTATTTTATTCACCTTTATAAATAATTTCAAAGTTCATAAATCTCAAAAGAATTCTTTCCCTGCCAGATAACTGGCAACTGTCAAACAACAAGATCCATGGACACATCCACTTCCAATTGTAACCTTGCACTGCACTTATTCAGAGCAGGGACAATATAGGGGAGGAAAGGGAGGGAGGACTCAGAACCGGGGTCTGGGAGGGAATCAGTAATAGCATGTTTGGTGGCTGAGCTATTACTAATATAAAATGTAAGGCGAAGATTAATGTTTTAATATATGTTCATAGTATTTTACAAACCATATAATTTTCATTATTATAGAGAAATGATAAAAACTAATCAGAGCATGATTATGTTGGTCATATGAAAAAATATATATCTGAGCTATATTTTTTTTTTTTTTTTTATACTTTGTCGCTGTCTCCCGCGTTTTGCTATATATTTTATTTATATAACAAATGACATATTATCATATATACATGTAAATAACAACAAATAGAATAAACAATAAAGTATATCAATTATGTAACCAATCATAGGTTAAACTTTCCTATTACAAGAAATAGAATTAACAACAAAGAATAACAATTATACTTTAGAACCTAAAAAGAAAACATAAAATGATAAAAATCTAATTGGACAAAAATTAATGGACGTTATTGGACTAAAAATATCTAGTTATCAAAGTTAATTGGTCCAATAACAATTATGTAAGTTAACTTCTGATAATAATCCTATAATAAAAATTAGCTCTGATAATTGTCTGTTAACGGATTATTGCTTTAGCTCCCAACTTTGGTCTAAGGACTGTACTGTCTGTAAATCATTTTTGATAGAAAATTTTCATACTTCCAGTATAGTGTCCCAAGGGAGAGGGTAGAAAGAAAATTGTCCACCTATCTCCTGTTGGCTGTAGAAGGCAAGCATGACAGGCAGAAGTGGGGAACTGGATATCCTCCCCTCTTGTATCACTTTTGTATCACTTTCCAAAAGGAGGAGGAGAATAGAGAAAGGGGCCAAGTGAAGATTTTCCCCCTAACTTTCAGTCATCTGCTCCTGATGATACCTTGATCATGCATGAAATAGTGAACAGGTATGAAAGAAATATTAACAGTACAGTAGCAAACTTATATAATGAACAATATTAAGGACTATAGAATGGGATTGGCTGCTGTGTACTATACTTTTTTCTTCAAATTTTCACAGTTAACTTTGCATGTTCATGTCATATACAGTATCCATGCCTAAGCTGTGACAAAGAGGATATCCAGTAAAAATGGGCATCACTGTAAAGGCTTCTTCAACAATTTCAGATACAGTATGGACAGTACACAAGTACATAACATTAATGTATCAATGATTTTGTTTTCTTGTGATAATGTACTGTAAGGAGAAATTAAAAGGGCATGTTACTTAAATTTTTGTCTGACGAGTGGGGTCCAGAAAACCAATAGTGTATTTACAGTATGGTATAGTTCAATGACATTGGTAAGATGATTATCTATAGGTCAAAGAAAATATAATATGGCTGAGGTCTCTTTTTGGGAATTGTTCACAAATCAACTGAACACCAGCCTATGAAAACACTGCACTAGAGTTGCCCTGTACCAGTGGCCTGGTATGGGTGAGGCACTAAAGGCTAAGAAGCAGCACTGGAGTTAAACTTTATGAAGACTTTTGCCATGGCCATTCCCTTGAGGGAGTTTCCAAAGGGAATGGGCATCAGAGATACAGATAAAGATAGATGGACAGACTGATAGGTAGATCAACTGAACATCACAAAATATTTCCATAACTGGAATCATTACCCTTCCCAACTCCCTTGAAGATCAGTTATTCTGGCTTTAGAAATAATTACTTACACACGCAAACTAGCTCGAGCTTCAGGTTTTCAAGGCTGTAATTGGGCTCAAGGAAAATGTTTTACTCAGCACTTATCCAGTGATGGACATAAACAGTAAAACAAACATGTGAACATTTCAAACACTGTAGCTGTACATCACTTAAATGGGGCACGTAAACTTGAGTGAATATACCATACACTCTATAGAAAACTAATACAGTTATCTAACATCTCTGATACCCAACTACTTTTCAAGAACATCAAATGAAACTTGTAGTGTACAGATAATACTGAGTCTGTTTTACAGTTAAGTATATGAAAATGTAATAATCAAACTGGGAATGCAACACTGTACTCACCTTTTAAGAGGGCTTCAAAGTCTGGTATCAAGTTAAGAAGATTAGAACCTTTCACATCCTGATTTTTCCTGCAACAGGTCATATACATTAACCCAGGAAGTAAAACATTATCAGTTTTAAAGGAAAGAGGACCCATAAGAGGTCATGAGGTTACAGAAGTGGAAAGAGAAATTTCACCCCTAAGAGTGACTGGAGTGACATATAGAGGGCATTCATACCATCCAACAGTTGTGCCCTTACTCCATATATCCTTAACACATCTCATAAAGCATTCCACACAACTCTGTTGTACACTTTCACCAGATCCATAAAAACTGCATACAGCTTCTTACCTTTTGCTCAATATTTTCCCACAGTCACCTTCACCACAAAAATCTGATCCACACATCCCCTCCCCTTCCTAAAGCCTTCATGCTCCTCAAGTATTCTACATAGTCGTATGCTTTTCCTCGTATACTTAACAGATTTATTCTCCTAAGTAAAATATACATCCTTAGCCACATTTCCTTTCAATCCTTTCAATAAGGAACAATAATAGCTTTCAGCCAATCCTCAGGGACAGCCCTCTGTTTCCATGCTAAATTACATGGCAGATTCATTCACTCATATCACAGCCCTTTTTCCTCCATACTTCAGAATTTCAGCCATAATCCCATCCACTGCAGGTGCCCTTCTTACCTTCAGCCTCATTACTGCCCTTTTTACCTCCCCTTCGCTTTAGGTCCATACCTATGCATGTAAGAACTGCTGTCTCACCTTCTCTCACATTCATCAGCTCTTCAAAATACTAACTGCTGTCTCACCTTCTCTCACATTCATCAGCTCTTCAAAATACTAACTGCTGTCTCACCTCTCACATTCATCAGCTCTTCAAAATACTAACTGCTGTCTCACCTTCTCTCACATTCATCAGCTCTTCAAAATACTCTCTCAATCTTCATGTCCTTACTTCTCACATCAACGTTTCCATTCTTACATCTACCTCTTTCCTTTTCCACCTCCTTCCAGTACGATTTCTTATTTTCTCTAAACTTTTCACAAAACTTTCTTCCAAAATCTTCATTTTGTCTTTTTTTTTTTTTCTAATAACTTCTTAGAATTCCACTTACATATCATATTCTTCACTCCTCCTATGCTGACCTTCCACTGGTACATTCCTTTAGAGAAATTTACCATATGCCTTTTTCCACTCTTCCACAGCATTAATAATCTCCCCACCCCCCCTTCCCTTATCTTTCTTTTCTTATTATCATGTACCCTAGGTAGTGCAGATGGGATCTTATCTCTTTGGTGAGCTTAAGGTGGAGCATCACTCCAGCACTTTTTATGTCAATTTTATGGCTTATGGCCATTCTTTCTCAAGTCTGCATCAATTTTATGGCCCATCATGCAATACAAAATGTCTCATCTTGATGCCGAAAAATTTTGTTTTCCTAGTGAAGTTAGGATCTAAATTTGCAAGTCCAAATTTTCAGTTTTTTTCATTGGTGGTTCCAGTCACATACTGAAGTCCACATCAAGGCTGGACCTTAATCGAAATAAACGGAGGTTAAAGAAAGGGAGAAATAAGAGACAAGGGATACTATTCAGAAATTTTGGAGGAAGTGAAAAACCTGGCTTCTCACAACATGGATACTGACTAATCTAAGAAGAATGACACTGGGGTATTATATGGTCTCATTAGTACTGTTCTCTGAAGGTCAATATCCATATAATGAAAAGTAAGATTGCTTCTTAATAAATGGATACTAACCAATCAGAGAAGAAGAATAATACAGATATTACATGATCCCGGGAGTTCTGGTATTCCATCATAAAAAAATTGGATAAAAATGACATCTAAGAAAAGTCAATAGATAAAAATAAGAGAAAGGTGCAAGAGGTGAAAAAAAGGGCAAATGAGAGTTGGAGTGAGAGAGTATCATTAAATTTTAGGGAGAATAAAAAGATGTTCTGGAAGGAGGTAAATAAAGTGCGTAAGACAAGGGAGCAAATGGGAACTTCAGTGAAGGGCGCAAATGGGGAGGTGATAACAAGTAGTGGTGATGTGAGAAGGAGATGGAGTGAGTATTTTGAAGGTTTGTTGAATGTGTTAGATGATAGAGTGGCAGATATAGGGTGTTTTGGTCGAGGTGGTGTGCAAAGTGCGAGGGTTAGGGAAAATGATTTGGTAAACAGAGAAGAGGTAGTAAAAGCTTTGCGGAAGATGAAAGCCGGCAAGGCAGCAGGTTTGGATGGTATTGCAGTGGAATTTATTAAAAAAGGGGGTGACTGTATTGTTGACTGGTTGGTAAGGTTATTTAATGTATGTATGACTCATGGTGAGGTGCCTGAGGATTGGCGGAATGCGTGCATAGTGCCATTGTACAAAGGCAAAGGGGATAAGAGTGAGTGCTCAAATTACAGAGGTATAAGTTTGTTGAGTATTCCTGGCAAATTATATGGGAGGGTATTGATTGAGAGGGTGAAGGCATGTACAGAGCATCAGATTGGGGAAGAGCAGTGTGGTTTCAGAAGTGGTAGAGGATGTGTGGATCAGGTGTTTGCTTTGAAAAATGTATGTGAGAAATACTTAGAAAAGCAAATGGATTTGTATGTAGCATTTATGGATCTGGAGAAGGCATATGATAGAGTTGATAGAGATGCTCTGTGGAAGGTATTAAGAATATATGGTGTGGGAGGCAAGTTGTTAGAAGCAGTGAAAAGTTTTTATCGAGGATGTAAGGCATGTGTACGTGTCGGAAGAGAGGAAAGTGATTGGTTCTCAGTGAATGTAGGTTTGCGGCAGGGGTGTGTGATGTCTCCATGGTTGTTTAATTTGTTTATGGATGGGGTTGTTAGGGAGGTGAATGCAAGAGTTTTGGAAAGAGGGGCAAGTATGAAGTCTGTTGGGGATGAGAGAGCTTGGGAAGTGAGTCAGTTGTTGTTCGCTGATGATACAGCGCTGGTGGCTGATTCATGTGAGAAACTGCAGAAGCTGGTGACTGAGTTTGGTAAAGTGTGTGAAAGAAGAAAGTTAAGAGTAAATGTGAATAAGAGCAAGGTTATTAGGTACAGTAGGGTTGAGGGTCAATTCAGTTGGGAGGTGAGTTTGAATGGAGAAAAACTGGAGGAAGTGAAGTGTTTTAGATATCTGGGAGTGGATCTGGCAGCGGATGGAACCATGGAAGCGGAAGTGGATCATAGGGTGGGGGAGGGGGCGAAAATTCTGGGAGCCTTGAAGAATGTTTGGAAGTCGAGAACATTATCTCGGAAAGCAAAAATGGGTATGTTTGAAGGAATAGTGGTTCCAACAATGTTGTATGGTTGCGAGGCGTGGACTATGGATAGAGTTGTGCGCAGGAGGATGGATGTGCTGGAAATGAGATGTTTGAGGACAATGTGTGGTGTGAGGTGGTTTGATCGAGTAAGTAACGTAAGGGTAAGAGAGATGTGTGGAAATAAAAAGAGCGTGGTTGAGAGAGCAGAAGAGGGTGTTTTGAAATGGTTTGGTCACATGGAGAGAATGAGTGAGGAAAGATTGACCAAGAGGATATATGTGTCGGAGGTGGAGGGAACGAGGAGAAGAGGGAGACCAAATTGGAGGTGGAAAGATGGAGTGAAAAAGATTTTGTGTGATCGGGGCCTGAACATGCAGGAGGGTGAAAGGAGGGCAAGGAATAGAGTGAATTGGAGCGATGTGGTATACCGGGGTTGACGTGCTGTCAGTGGATTGAATCAAGGCATGTGAAGCGTCTGGGGTAAACCATGGAAAGCTGTGTAGGTATGTATATTTGCGTGTGTGGACGTATGTATATACATGTGTATGGGGGTGGGTTGGGCCATTTCTTTCGTCTGTTTCCTTGCGCTACCTCGAAAACGCGGGAGACAAAAAAAAAAAAAAGAAAAAAAAAAAAAAAGAAAAAAAAAAAAAAGATGAAAATAAGGATTCAAAATGATTTAGCATTAACATCTATCTCCACTGTATTTCCTTCAAGTTTCATTTGCAATGAAAAATTAGCAAACAGCATGAATTCCAGTTCCAAATGGCATTTTCACAGGAAGCACTGTACTTTTGCCTTATTTGGAGATGGATTTCCAGTCGGGGATGCCAGAAAGAAAGCCACTGAGGAATTGAAGCACAAAGCAGAAGAAAGTATGGACATGTAGTAGTAGTAAAGAATGTAGTAGTAAAGGGTGAAATCGTCAATTAGCACATGTGTTAACTCAAAGAGTTTGTGAAATAAGGGAAGCAAATCACAGATTTTAAATACAAGACACCCTACTTTATTAGAATACCTGGTGCAATCTTTGGGGTTCTTCACACCAACAGCCCAGGCTGTTGAAAGCTGCAACCCTCAACTCTACTTAGGCCCCAACAGTCTGATACACTTTTAGGTACTTATCCAGTACACTCTTAAACTCCACCATGCATTCCATCCTGTTTCTGATGGTGGGTAGCAGGGTGATGATGATTCTTGGGCCCCATATGTTTAAGATGTTTTCTCTTTTTGTGCATATTGCACCTTTTGGATTTAAGAGGTGGATATTTTTACAAAGTCTTCCATTCCTGTTGTGCCAGTAGGATGTTATTTCTGAATGTAAGTTGAGAACCATACCCTCTTGGATTTTCCATATACTGATGATAGAGATATGAATCTACCCAGAATAGAGAAGAGAAGAACATGGAAATTTTTATCACGAACATCAATTTTCAAAACCAGTAAGACAATGATGACAGGGAAGAGTTATTCCAAAGACAGAGCAACCCACCCAGAGGTCCTAAATTAAGCAAAGAAGTACCTTTATAGTATCAGCTGTAGATGAATAAAACAAGATAAAAGAATAAAGCTCTGACTGGATAAAGTATACATAAGTTCACAACATTCTATGTGATTTAGTGTAGAACTTTATGTACTATAATTACATACAAAATTACACGTGTACTTACAAGATAGTTAATAAGCATCCATATACTTTACCGTCCACCAGGTGCTTTATACTTGGGGTACTTTCTGGCAGTAATTCAAGTGCATTTACCTGAAAAATAAAATGACTTTACTACAGCAGTAATATGCATGAGAAATGTACACCGTACAGACAGAAATTCCTAACTAACTTGACTTACTTCCAGATTTGAGTTTTTGTATCAAGCAAACTGACTAAACATCAAAACTCTCCAAGTATGTAAAAAAGAAAATAATTTAATTCAAAATAAGCATGTATCAGGATTAATTTCTGAAAAATCTAATGCATGCAACACCATAACTGTCAACATATACCTTATACCTCCACAAAATCCATCCAGAAACAACAAAACATCTCACTCTCACCCTTTCAGCATGACTTCGGACCCAGTCGCTCTACCACCACACTACATACACACTAAGCTCATATGACATACCCTAAATGGATTCAACCAACCATACACCCATCTCTTCCACACAGCAAACATCAACAAAGCATCTGACACTGTACCCCAATCCAGTGCATGTATGGATTATGTGGAGGTGCCTGAGGTTTGGTGGAATGCATGTATATTGCCATTGTTTAAAGGGAAAGAGAATAAAATGTTCAAACTACTGGCACATAAAAATGGAGGGAGACACATCAGACAACTAGATCACTTTATTCCTATGTTTCAGCTCAATGCACTCCTCCCCCTCTATGGTGCTGGTTTCAACACAGCGTGGGAACCAGTGAGGTCATGACACGTCATGGTATCCAGAGGTAAACCTGAGCTGCACACACATACTTTTGTTCTAATCTGTTGTCCATTCCCTGAGGATGGTTCAATGAACCAAAGCATTGCAATAAAGAGCTCTAACTGTCTCAAGTGTCTCTATCCACCTTACCCCCTCATTTGTCATAGATTCTGAACAGGTAAGTTTGACAAGTGTACCTGGTAAGTTGTAAGGGGAAGTAGTGATTGAAAGAATGAAGGGACATAAGAGCATCAGATTGGAAGGAAAGGTGTGGTTTCAGAAGTGGCAGAGGATGTGTGAATCAGGTGTTTGCATTAAAGAATGTGCATGGGGGAAAGACTTAAAAAAGGAAGAATTTTTATGTGCTATTCATGGATCTGGACAAAGCATGTATTAAGTTGAAGGGGATGCCTTGTGGAAGGTGTCAAGAATATATGGTATAGGAAGAAAGCTGCTTAAAAGTAGTGAGGAGGTTTTATCAAGGGTGTAACATAATGTATGAGTAGGAGAGGAGAGTCAGTGGTTCCAAGTGAAGGTTAGTCAGCAGCAGGGATGTGTGATGTCACCATGCTCTGTTTAATTTGTATAAGGATGGAGTGGTGGGGGTAGTAACTCCAAGAATCTTGGAGAGGGGCAAGTATGCAGTTGGTAGGGGATGGGGGAATGAGTTAATTGTTGTTTGCTGATGACACAGCACTGGTGGAAGATTCCATTAAAAACTACAAAAATTGATGACTGAGAGTATGTGAAAGGGGAAGGTTGAGAATAAATTTGCATAAAAGCAAGGTCATTAGGTTTAGTAGAGTTGAGGGACAGGTTAGTTCAGATGTAAGCTTGAATGGAGAAAATCTGGAGGAAGTGAAGTGTTTTAGATACCATGGAGTAGGCATAGCAGCAAATGGAACCATGGAAATGGGTCATAGGGTGGGAGAGGATGCGATGGGTGTAAGTGTTGGAAACAAAATTTTTGAGGGAAATATGTGATGTGTGATGATTTGATAAGTAATAAAAGTATAAGAGAGGTGTAGTAATAAAAAGAGTGTGGTTGAGAGAGGTGAAGAGGGTCTACTGGAATGGATTGGACATATGAAGAGAATGAATGAGGAGAGGTTGACCAAATTGGAGACAGAAGGATGGAGTGATCAGGGCCTGAACATGCAGAGGGTGAAAGTAGCGCTTGGGATGTGTAAATTGGAATGATGTAGTATGCCAGGGTTGATGTGCAGTCAGTGCACTGAACAAGGACAAGTGAAGTGGCCAGATTAAATCATGGAAAGGTCCATGGGGTCTGGTTGTGGGAAGAGGGTTGTGGTTTTGGTGCATCACACATGGCAGCTAGAGAATGGATATCAACAAATGTGGTCTTTCATCTGTTTCTAGTGCTACCTCGCTGACATTGGAAACAATGATCAAGTTCTCAAGTGGCTGGTCTCCAAACACAAGCTGAGGGAAGCAGCAGCCAAACACATGCCACAGGCCCAAAAATTAGGGTGGGGACACAGGCAGATAATTATGTCCTTCTTATGGATGCCATGTGTCAATGCATGCTTCCAAACAGACGGAAAAGTGTTGGGTTCTAGGAAGGGAACTGACACGCAAGCATAGGTGCAAATTCAGAGGCACACTCTTTCAGTACACAGGGATGGATGACATCAGGACCATAAGCCTTGCTTGTGTCCAGAGAAAGAAGCACTTTTCAGACTGTCAAAAAAGAGATTACAGAAAGGGGCATAGGATTTTTAAGACCATCAGGAGGTGAATGAAAGAGTTATCCAAGGTAGAGTTAGAGGAGAAATGGGAACCAGAGAGAGTTGCTTTGTCTACAGGAGACAGCTATAGTACACAGTCAGAACAGAAAAGTGACAGAATTTGCTAGAGATGACCTTAGCTAAAGAAAAGAAGCTGAATGGGAGTCAGACGAAGGAGTGTTCTTCCAAGATTGATATGCCTGATCCCTTGCCCAAATGGCCTTAGAACAGGAACAGTTGAACCATGGATTGGAAGAAGAGGTTGTCTTGGAGGAAGAGGGGGTAAATGCTTCCATTCCCACAAGAATAACCTCTACTATGCATTTGTTGGAGACAAAAGCAGCAGTATGTCTGATTCCTTGCCTGAATGTACTAAGAACAGGAACGGTTGAAAAATGGATTGGAAGAAGAGGTCATCTTGAGTGAAGAGGGGTTAATTGCTTCCATTCTTGCAATAATAACCACTGCTATGTATTTGGAGGAGATGGAAGCATGACTACACAGGAAACAGTAATTTACCCAAGGAAACTGAGAAGAATTTTCATAATTTATTCCTGTCAGCTTTGTTGAGGTGCCAATAAATATGTTTAAAAGGGGCTGCTGGAGAGGGAGGTGCCATTAAAAATGGATACATATACGAGTGTGTGTGGTTAGATGAACTAATTAGGGGTGATATTGTGTAGTACAACGTGAAGGATCAGAGAGGGAAAACAGACCCAGAATATGAGGAGAGTGGTCACAGCAGTCAGTAATATGGGTGGAATGGAAGATTCTGATTAATTTTTCCAGGCTGTTAAGAAACAATTGCCCCATCCTAGCCTGAATGGGTATGCTTTTCTAATTCTAGATTAGAAAATGCTAATCCTTAATCTAAGTAATGATGCTTCAGATCTGTGATGATTAAAAATAAATTGATGACCCCAACCTAGCATTCCTCAACATAAACTAGTGGTTGAACAATACTTTAAAAATACTAAAGTAGCAGCCAGATAAATACAGTACGGTGATAACAATGTTGGCTTAACAACGCCCAACACCCCTGCAACAACATACATGCCTTGATTCAATCCACTGACAGCACGTCAACCCCGGTATACCACATCGCTCCACTTCACTCTATTCTTTGCCCTCCTTTCACCCTCCTGCATGTTCAGGCCCCGATCACACAAAATCTTTTTCACTCCATCTTTCCACCTCCAATTTGGTCTCCCTCTTCTCCTCGTTCCCTCCACCTCCGACACATATATCCTCTTGGTCAATCTTTCCTCACTCATTCTCTCCATGTGTCCAAACCATTTCAAAACACCCTCTTCTGCTCTCTCAACCACGCTCTTTTTATTTCCACACATCTCTCTTACCCTTACATTACTTACTCGATCAAACCACCTCACACCACACATTGTCCTCAAACATCTCATTTCCAGCACATCCATCCTCCTGTGCACAACTCTATCCATAGTCCACGCCTCGCAACCATACAACATTGTTGGAACCACTATTCCTTCAAACATACCCATTTTTGCTTTCCGAGATAATGTTCTCGACTTCCACACATTCTTCAAGGCTCCCAGAATTTTCGCCCCCTCCCCCACCCTATGATCCACTTCCGCTTCCATGGTTCCATCCGCTGCCAGATCCACTCCCAGATATCTAAAACACTTCACTTCCTCCAGTTTTTCTCCATTCAAACTCACCTCCCAATTGAATTGACCCTCAACCCTACTGTACCTAATAACCTTGCTCTTATTCACATTTACTCTTAACTTGCTTCTTTCACACACTTTACCAAACTCAGTCACCAGCTTCTGCAGTTTCTCACATGAATCAGCCACCAGCGCTGTATCATCAGCGAACAACAACTGACTCACTTCCCAAGCTCTCTCATCCCCAACAGACTGCATACTTGCCCCTCTTTCCAAAACTCTTGCATTCACCTCCCTAACAACCCCATCCATAAACAAATTAAACAACCATGGAGACATCACACACCCCTGCCGCAAACCTACATTCACTGAGAACCAATCACTTTCCTCTCTTCCTACACGTACACATGCCTTACATCCTCGATAAAAACTTTTCACTGCTTCTAACAACTTGCCTCCCACACCATATATTCTTAATACCTTCCACAGAGCATCTCTATCAACTCTATCATATGCCTTCTCCAGATCCATAAATGCTACATACAAATTGGGAGGTAAGTTTGAATGGAGAAAAACTGGAGGAAGTAAAGTGTTTTAGATATCTGGGAGTGGATCTGGCAGCGGATGGAACCATGGAAGTGGAAGTGGATCATAGGGTGGGGGAGGGGGCAAAAATCCTGGGAGCCTTGAAGAATGTGTGGAAGTCGAGAACATTATCTCGGAAAGCAAAAATGGGTATGTTTGAAGGAATAGTGGTTCCAACAATGTTGTATGGTTGCGAGGCGTGGACTATGGATAGAGTTGTGCGCAGGAGGATGGATGTGCTGGAAATGAGATGTTTGAGGACAATGTGTGGTGTGAGGTGGTTTGATCGAGTAAGTAACGTAAGGGTAAGAGATATGTGTGGAAATAAAAAGAGCGTGGTTGAGAGAGCAGAAGAGGGTGTTTTGAAATGGTTTGGGCACATGGAGAGAATGAGTGAGGAAAGATTGACCAAGAGGATATATGTGTCGGAGGTGGAGGGAACGAGAAGTGGGAGACCAAATTGGAGGTGGAAAGATGGAGTGAAAAAGATTTTGTGTGATCGGGGCCTGAACATGCAGGAGGGTGAAAGGAGGGCAAGGAATAGAGTGAATTGGATCGATGTGGTATACCGGGGTTGACGTGCTGTCAGTGGATTGAATCAGGGCATGTGAAGCGTCTGGGGTAAACCATGGAAAGCTGTGTAGGTATGTATATTTGCGTGTGTGGACGTATGTATATACATGTGTATGGGGGTGGGTTGGGCCATTTCTTTCGTCTGTTTCCTTGCGCTACCTCGCAAACGCGGGAGACTGCAAAAAAAAAAAAAAAAATATATATATATATATATATATATATATATATATATATATATATATATATATATATATATATATATCCCATTTTAGAAAGTTAAAAAAAATACAAGGAGGGGAGGATTTCTGGCCCCCTGCTCCCGTCTTTTCCTAGCGTTACCTCACACACATGCGGGAGGGAGGGGGTTTTCATTTCATGTGTGGCCGGGTGGCGACGGGAATGAATAAGGGCAGACAGTATGAATTGTGTACATGTGTATATATATGTATACGTTGAGATGTATAGTTATGTATATGTGCGTGTGTGGACGTGTATGTATATACATGTGTATGTGGGTGGGTTGGGCCATTCTTTCGTCTGTTTCCTTGCACTACCTCGCTAATGCGGGAGACAGCGACAAAGTATAATAAATAAATATATATATATATATATATATATATATATATATATATATTTTCTTTCTTTCAAACTATTCGCCATTTCCCGCGTTAGCAAGGTAGCGTTAAGAACAGAGGACTGGGCCTCTGAGGGAATATCCTCACCTGGCCTCTTTCTCTGTTCCTTCATTTGGAAAATTAAAAAAAAAAAAAAAAAGAGGGGAGGATTTCCAGCCCCCCCACTCCCTCCCCTTTTAGTCGCCTTCTACGACACGCAGGGAATACGTGGGAAGTATTCTTTCTCCCCTATATATTCACCATTTCCCACGTTAGTGAGGTAGCATTAAGGAAAGAGGACTGAGCATAAGAGGGAAAAATCCTCACTTGGTCCCCTTCTCTGTTTTTTCTTTTGGAAAAGTAAAAATTGGAGGTGAGGATTTCCAGCTCCCTACCCTTTTATGGCACACAGGAAATACATGGGAAGTATTCTTTTTCTCCTGTCCCCTGGATTGAACCAGGGCATGTGAAGCATCTGGGGTAAACCATGGAAAGTTTTGTGGGGCCTAAATGTGGAAAGGTAGCTGTGGTTTTGGTGCATTATACATGACAGCTGGAGACTGAGTGTGAATGAATGTTGCCTTTGTTGTTTGTAGCGCTACCTCGCGCACATGCGGGGGGAGGGGGTTTTCATTTCATGTGTGGTGGGGTGGCGACGGGAATGAATAAGGGCACACAGTATGAATTATGAACATGTGTATATATGCATATGTCTGTGCATACATATGTATACGTTGAGATGTATAGGTATGTATATGTGTGTGTGTGGACATGTATGTATATATATGTGTATGTGGGTGGGTTGGGCCATTCTTTCATCTGTTTCCTTGCACTACCTTGCTAACGCGGGAGACAGCGACAAAGTATAATTAATAAAAATAAATATATATATATACATCATACTTAGTCGATCTCCCACGTTAGAGAGATAGCACAAGGAAACAGATGAAAAAATGGCCCAACCCACCCACATACACATGCATATACATACACAGACATATATGTACATATTCATACTTGTTGCCTTCATCCATTCCCATTGCCACACATGAAACAGCACCCCCTCCCCCGCACACGCGAGGTAGCGCTAGGAAAAGACAACAAAGGCCACATTTGTTCACACTCAGTCTCTAGCTGTCATGTGTAATGCACCCAAACCACAGCCCCCTTTCCACATCCAGGCCCCACAAAACTTTCCATGGTTTATCCCAGTCGCTTCACATGCCCTGGTTCAATCCATTGACAGCACATCCACCCTGGTAACCCACATTGTTCCAATTCACTCAATTCCATGCATGCCTTTCACCCTCCTGTATGTTCAGGTCCCGATTGCTCAAAATCTTTTTCACTCCATCCTTCCACCTCCAATTTGGTCTCCCACTTCTCATTCCTTCCATCTCTGACACATATATCCTCTTTGTCAATCTTTCCTCACTCATTCTCTCCATGTGACCAAACCATTTCAATACACCTTCTTCTGCTCTCTCAACCACACTCTTTTTATTACCACACATATCTCTTACCCTTTCATTACTTACTTGATCAAACCACCTCACACCACATATTGTCCTCAAACATTTCATTTCCAACACATCCACCCTCCTCTGCACAACCTTATCTACAGCCCATGCCTCGCAACCATATAACATCGTTGGAACCCCTATTCCTTCAAACATACCCATTTTTGCTCTCCGAGCGAGATAATGCTCTCATCTTCCACACATCCTTCAGCGCTCCAAGAACCTTCACCCCCTCCCCCACCCTGTAATTCACTTCCGCTTCTATGGTTCCATCTGCTGCTAAATCCACTCCCATATCTAAAACACTTCACTTTCTCCAATTTTTCTCCATTCAAACTTATCTCCCAATTAACTTGTCCCTCAACCCTGCTGAACCTTATAACCTTGCTCTTATTCCCATTTACTCTCAGCTTTCTTTCACACACTTTACCAAACTCAGTCAGCTTCTGATGTTTCTCACCCGAATCAGCCACCAGGACTGTATCATCAGCAAACAACAACTGGTGAAGGTTTGTTGAATATGTTTGATGATAGAGAGGCAGATATAGGGTGTTTTGGTTGAGGTGGTGTGTGAAGTGAGAGGGTCAGGGAGAAGAGTTTGGTAAACAGAGAAGAGGTAGTGAAAGCTTTGCAGAAGATGAAAGCTGGCAAGGCGGTGGGTTTGGATGGTATTACAGTGGAATCTATTAAAAAAGGGGGTGACTGTGTTGTTGACTGGTTGGTAAAGATATTGAAAGTATGTATGGTTCATGAAGTGCCTGAGGATTGGCGGAATGCATGTATAGTGCCATTGTACAATGGCTAAGGGGATAAAGGTGAGTGTTCACATTACAGAGGTATAAGTCTGTTGAGTATTCTTGGGAAATTATATGGGAGGGTATTGATTGAGAGGGTGAAGGCATGTACAGAGCATCAGATTGGGGAAGAGCAGTGTGGTTTCAGAAGTGGTAGAGGATGTGTGGATCAGGTGTTTGCTTTGAAGAATGTGAGAAATTCTTAGAAAAACAGATGGATTTGTTTGTATCTTTTTATATATCTGGAGAAGGCATGTGATAGGGTTGATAGAGATGCTCTGTGGAAGGTATGAAGAATATATGGTGTGGGAGAAAAATTGCTAGAAGCAGTGAAAAGTTTTTATCGAGGATGTAAGGCATGTGTACGTGTTGGAAGAGAGGAAAGTGATTGGTTCCCAGTGAATGTAGGTTTATATATATATATATATATATATATATATATATATATATATATATATATATATATATATATATATATAATATTATGGGTATTATTAGTTTCGGACATCCAGCCCTGGTTAGGTATGTGTTGATTTTCATTGTTTTTCCAATGGTTTTTGACGTCAATTTAATTATTATAACCTTCGTTTCTACCTCAAAGCATTACTTTTGATGATTCCACCCTTCCATAACTTCGGGGAGGATGTCTTAAAAGGTAGTGATTTGCGGTAGAAATTGTTAGAATCGTGAACACATCAAAAACCATCGGAAAAATAGAATTTCAGTTTCCAAGCAGGTGGATGCCCGAAACGATAATTTCACCTTTCTATCTTACTGTAAGGATAATTGAAGGTAGCCTAAGTGAATTTCTAAATTAACGTGACAATATACTTACACATTTCAGTGCAATATGTTCAGCTGTTTCCTCTTCCATCTTTCAAGTTAAGAACTGACAGAAACTGTCTCCATCTACAAATCACCGAAACAAGTATTTAGCATGTTCTCTTCTAAAGCTAGTTTAAAACATCCCTCTTTACCGGATGTATTTACAGATGACACTATGAATAGTCGTATTATTGTTTCTCCAAGTTAATCACCTGACACACCAAATCCACGACAATTCAAACATGATGCGCAAAGGCGCGCAAGGGATTGTGGGAGACATAGAGTAATTTAATATGGATAGCATTTTTCAAAAGATTTTTCTATCTTTATTTGTTTTCTGTTCATTCTTATCTAAAAACAATATAACATAAAGAATTGCTATCATAAAGGCTAATAAAACTGTGACACCATTGTTTTGAATGTCCTTCTCCGTTATTGATTCAGTAAACATGTGACCAGACGTTTCCCCTGACATGCCTTTAAATATGTATGACATAAGAAAACAAGATACATATTACTGTAGATAGAACTGAATTTTTATTCCCATTGACCACACCACATGCAAGATGGGTAGTACGTGAGTGCAATGTAGCACTAATGTATTCTTGATTCAATTTTGAATATTGTGATATTAAATTCGAACGTTGACATCACAGTTTATTCTTTTTCACCAGATTATTCCATTATTTGATCATGAACTTATCAACTGTTGGGAATCAAAATAATGTATGTACAATATTGATTTTTTTTTTTACCAGATTTTCATGCTCTTAGTAAAGTATATGGTGTTTTCGTGGAACATTAATATGTTTATTGTGCACTTTGAAATATCAATGTATGTTAGGTAATTCTGAATAAGGATCTTGGATACAGATGTCGTTTTGGGGTTATTTCCGCATATTATTAAGCTTTGTAACAATTACATATTTATTTCAAGTTGGCAATCGAAATCATGGATAGAGAATAGAGACCATAAGAACATAAGGAGTGAGGACACTGCAAGAGGCCTGTTGGCCCATGCTACACCAGGCCCCAAGTCTGTCCATCCTGCAACCAACCAACTGAACCTTCGTTTAAAGACCTAGCTTCCACTACTGTACTTGGCAACTTGCTCCAGAAATCCACTACCCTATTCCCGAACCAATATTTTCCCACATCCAACTTGAATCTACTTTTTTCTAATTGGTCCAAAAGTACAAGACCTGCATAATTTCCTTTTGATATATTACTTTTAAGTAAGTCGAAAAGGTAGACCAAACATGTATCTGTTGTGTACTTTCCCCTGAATCCTGATTGAAAATTGCATGTGATATCATTTGATATTAAGTGATTTGCTGATTGATCATAAACAACCCTTTCCAGTACTTTTGATATTACATTTAGTGTACTGACTGGTCTGTAATTTCCTATTTCTTGCCTATTATTCTTTTTGCACAATGGTTTGACTCTAGCTTCCTTTAGCTCAGCCGGTACTTTACTTGTACATATAGATAGATTTACAATATGTGTTATTGGTCCTCTTAGTACCGGTGCGCCATCCTTTATGAACCTTTATCTCAGCCGGTACTTTACTTGTACATATAGATAGATTTACAATATGTGTTATTGGTCTTCTTAGTACCGGTACGCCATCCTTTATGAACCTTACTAGTAAACCATCTACCCCTGTACTCTTAGTACTGGTGCGCCATCCTTTATGAACCTTACTAACTAGTAAACCATCTACCCCTGTACTTCCTTTAGCTCAGCCGGTACTTTACCTGTACATATAGATAGATTTACAATATGTGTTATTGGTCCTCTTAGTACTGGTGCGCCATCCTTTATGAACATTACTAGTAAACCATCTACCCCTGTACTTTTATTAGCTCCTGGTGCCTTTATTACGCTAAAGATATACTCTTCCGTTCCTTCTGTAAGCCTAAAATTGTTTTCTGTAATCCTTTTTGATCTATAATAGTTTTTAGAATTATAAGAATTAGTGCTAACATCTGAGGAGCATATGGTAATTTACCAACTAAATTTGATGCTACAAATGTAAAGAATTTATTAAAATATGTTGCTACTTGGTAAAGTGTGTGGAAGAAGAAAGTTAAGAGTAAATGTGAATAAGAGCAAGGTTATTAGGTACAGTAGGGTTGAGGGTCAAGTCAATTGGGAGGTGAGTTTGAATGGAGAAAAACTGGAGGAAGTGAAGTGTTTTAGATATCTGGGAGTGGATCTGGCAGCGGATGGAACCATGGAAGCGGAAGTGGATCATAGGGTGGGGGAGGGGGCGAAAATTCTGGGGGCCTTGAAGAATGTGTGGAAGTCGAGAACATTATCTCAGAAAGCAAAAATGGGTATGTTTGAAGGAATAGTGGTTCCAACAATGTTGTATGGTTGCGAGGCGTGGGCTATGGATAGAGTTGTGCGCAGGAGGATGGATGTGCTGGAAATGAGATGTTTGAGGACAATGTGTGGTGTGAGGTGGTTTGATCGAGTGAGTAACGTAAGGGTAAGAGAGATGTGTGGAAATAAAAAGAGCGTGGTTGAGAGAGCAGAAGAGGGTGTTTTGAAGTGGTTTGGGCACATGGAGAGGATGAGAGAGGAAAGATTGACCAAGAGGATATATGTGTCGGAGGTGGAGGGAGCAAGGAGAAGAGGGAGACCAAATTGGAGGTGGAAAGATGGAGTGAAAAAGATTTTGTGTGATCGGGGCCTGAACATGCAGGAGGGTGAAAGGAGGGCAAGGAATAGAGTGAATTGGAGCGATGTGGTATACCGGGGTTGACATGCTGTCAGTGGATTGAATCAAGGCATGTGAAGCGTCTGGGGTAAACCATGGAAAGCTGTGTAGGTATGTATATTTGCGTGTGTGGACGTATGTATATACATGTGTATGGGGGGGTTGGGCCATTTCTTTCGTCTGTTTCCTTGCGCTGCCTCGCAAACGCGGGAGACAGCGACAAAGTATAAAAAAAAAAAAAAAAATGTTGCTACTTTTTTTTTTATCAAAGCAGTTTATCTTCAGTCTTATGGACTGTTTTTGAATTTCCCTTTAATTTTCACTTGATTAATCTAAGTTTTTCAGTTGTTGCCACAATTTCTTGCTATCATTATTACTTTCTTGTACTTTATCAAAAATATAATCTGATTAAATGTTCTTAATATCTTTTCTTTCTTTTCTTTCAAACTATTCGCCATTTCCTGTGTTAGCAAGGTAGCGTTAAGAACAGAGGACTGGGCCTCTGAGGGAATATCCTCACCTGGGCTCACTACCCCAAGATACCACATTGTTCTAATTCACTCTATTCCTTGCACGCTTTTCACCCTCCTGCATGTTCAGGCCCCGATCACTCAAAATCTTTTTCACTCCATCCTTCCACCTCCAATTTGGTCTCCCACTTCTCCTCGTTCCCTCCACTTCTGACACATATATCCTCTTTGTCAATCTCTCCTCACTCATTCTCTCCATGTGACCAAACCATTTCAAAACACCCTCTTCTGCTCTCTCAACCACACTCTTTTTTTTACCACACATCTCTCTTACCCTATTATTACTTACTTGATCAAACCACCTCACACCACATATTGTCCTCAAACATCTCATTTCCAGCTCATCCACCCTCCTGCACACAACTCTATCCATAGCCCACGCCTCGCAACCATACAACATTGTTGGAACCACTATTCCTTCAAACATACCCATTTTTGCTTTCCGAGATAATGTTCTCGACTTCCACACATTCTTCAAGGCTCCCAGAATTTTCACCCCCTCCCCCACCCTATGATTCACTTCTGCTTCCATGGTTCCATCCGCTGCCAAATCCACTCCCAAATATCGAAAACACTTCACTTCCTCCAGTTTTTCTCCATTCAAACTTACCTCCCAATTGATTTGACCCTCAACCCTACTGTACCTAATAACCTTTGCTCTTATTCACATTTACTCTCAGCTTTCTTCTTTCACACATTTTACCAAACACAGTCACCAGCTTCTGCAGTTTCTCACATGAATCAGCCACCAGCGCTGTATCATCAGCGAACAACAACTGACTCACTTCCCAAGCTCTCTTATCCACAACAGACTGCATACTTGCCCCTCTTTCCAAAACTCTTGCATTCACCTCCCTAACAACCCCATCCATAAACAAATTAAACAACCATGGAGACATCACACACCCCTGCCGCAAACCTACATTCACTGAGAACCAATCACTTTCCTCTCTTCCATCCACTGCTTTGAGGACAATATATGGTGTGAGGTGGTTTGATCGAGTAAGTAATAATAGGGTAAGAGAGATGTGTGGAAATAAAAATAGTGTGGTTAAGAGAGCAGAAGAGGGTGTTTTGAAATGGTTTGGTCACATAGAGAGAATGAGCGAGGAAAGATTGACCAAGAGGATATATGTGTCAGAGGTGGAGGGACGAGGAGAAGTGGGAGACCATATTGGAGGTGGAAAGATGGAGTGAAAAAGATTTTGAGTGATCGGGGCCTGAACAAGCAGGAGGGTGAAAGGCATGCAAGAAATAGAGTGAATTGGAACGATGTGGTATACCGGGGTCAACATGCAGTCAGTGGATTGAACCAGGGCATGTGAAGCGTTTGGGGTAAACCATAGAATGTTCTGTGGGGCCTGGATGTGGAAAGGGAGCTGTGGTTTCGGTGCATTATTACATGACAGCTAGAGACTGAGTGTGAACGAATTGGGCCTTTGTTGTCTTTTCCTAGCGTTACCTCGCACACATGAGGGATGCGGGTGTTGTTATTCTATGTGTCTTGTGGAGGCGAAGGTGAAGATTTGTACAGGTTTTCAGAAGAGAAGAGAGAATGTTGGGGTGAAGAGAGTGGTGAGAGTAAGTGAGCTTGGGAAGGAGACTTGTGTGAGGAAGTACCAGGAGAGACTGAGTACAGAAGGGAAAAAGGTGAGAACAAGGGAGGGAAGAGGAGTGGGGGAGGAATGGGATGTATTTGGGGAAGCAGTGATAGCTTGCGCAAAAGATGCTTGTGGCATGAGAAGCGTGGGAGGTGGGCAGATTAGAACGGGTAGTGAGTGGTGGGATGAAGAAGTAAGATTATTAGTGAAAGCAAAGAGAGAGGCATTTGGACGATTTTTGCAGGGAAATAAGGCAAATGAGTGGGAGATGTATAAAAGAAAGAGGCAGGAGGTCAAGAGAAAGGTGCAAGAGGTGAAAAAGAGGGCAAATGAGAGTTGGGGAGAGTATCATTAAATTTTAGGGAGAATAAAAAGATGTTTTGGAAGGAGGTAAATAAAATGCGTAAGACAAGGGAACAAATGGGAACTTCAGTGAAGGGTGCAAATGGGGAGGGTGAATTGATAATCATAAAAGTAGAAAAGAAATAAAAGATATACCACAATGATTATATTGGAGGGTATTGATTGAAAGGGCAAAGGCATGTACAGAGCATCAGATTAGGGAAGAGCAGTGTGGTTTCAGAAGTGGTAGAGGATGTGTGGATCATTTCTTATACATGCTCCTCTTAGTATCACACCTTTATCTTATCCATTCATTTCTTATTGGATTATCCCTCTTAACACCATATATTGTATTCAAACATTTAGTTTCTAATACATCCACCCACTTCTTTTATGTTTTTTCCATGCCTAACATTCATACAACACTGATGGGACTGCTGTACCATCAAACATAACCACATTTGTTCTTAAAGATAGTGACTTGTCTTTCCACACATTCCTCAATACTCCCATGACCTTTGACCTCTCACCTACATTAAGGTTCATATCAACTCCTGTGGTTCCATTTGCTTCCATAACCACTCCCAGGTATTGGGAGGGTTAGTGACATCTGCTTAGTGAGCCAGCAGTTCAGTGGTTGTCAATTTGCACTCCTCAGACCTAGGTAGCTGTCATTTCTTTGCCTCACTAACATGTGGACTACTGGCATTCTGTCCACAGACATATAATCTCTCCCTGTTATGTGTAACACTTGACAACACTTAACTCATGCAGCTCATTCTTTGTAACTGTAGATTTTTCTCCTTACATTCTGCAACACTAACCTCTGCTGTGTAGTGGAAACAGAAGCGTCACCACATAAGAGACATTAATTTACCAAAGGAAAGTCAGAAAAGAATTTTTGTAAATTATTCCAGTCAACCTTGTTGAGTTGCCAATGTTCATGTTTAGAAGGGACTGCTACAGGCAAAGGTATCACTGAAATAGATACATTTATGAGAGTGTAATCAGATGAACCAATTGGGGGTGAGATTGTGTATACTAACAATGCAAAGGATTAGAGATGAAAAACATATTCGGAATATTAGGAGTGTGGTCGCAGCACACAGGAATATGGGTGGGGTGGGAGATAATTTGCTGTAGATCATTGAGAATGGAGAGCATAAGGGCATCAATCCTACCATCTGTTTGAGAGGATTTTAACCATTCCCTACCATTAACGTCGAAATTCTTTAGGTTGAGGATCTCAGCTTGCAAGTGAGTGGATGTCAAAGTCTCATGGCAGGAGTTTAGATTGTCAAAGAAAGATATAAAATTTGTAGAATTAGGAAAGCAGTAGGTGAAACAAATGAAGATGTGGCAGTTGGGAGAAAGAATTTGAGCAAGGTAACATTAAAGTTTAGGGACTTAAGGTCCTTGAAGTACTCAACAAATGTGTTGAAGTTGGAATAAGAACAGACACCACCTTTGAACTGGAATTGTGAGTGAAGATTATTGTTGACTGGTTGGTAAGGTTATTTAATGTATGTATGACTCATGGTGAGGTGCCTGAGGATTGGCAGAATGCTTGCATAGTGCCATTGTACAAAGGCAAAGGGGACAAAAGTGAGTGCTCAAATTACAGAGGTATAAGTTTGTTAAGTATTCCTGGGAAATTATATGGGAGGGTATTGATTGAGAGGGTGAAGGCATGTACAGAGCATCAGATTGGGAAGAGCAGTGTGGTTTCAGAAGTGGTAGAGGATGTGTGGATCAGGTGTTTGCTTTTAAGAATGTATGTGAGAAATACTTAGAAAAACAGGTGGAATTGTATGTAGCATTTATGGATCTGGAGAAGGCATATGATAGGGTGGATAGAGATGCCTTGTGGAATGTTTTGAGAGTATTTGGTGTGGGAGGTAAGTTGCTAGAAGCAGTGAAAAGTTTTTACCAAGGATGTAAGGCATGTGTGTGAGTTCCTAATAGGAAGAGAGGAAAGTGATTGGTTCCCAGTGAATGTCACTTTTCTGCAGGGGTGCATGATGTCTCCAGAGTTGTTTAATTTGTTTATGGATGGGGTGGTTAGGGAGGTGAATGCAAGAGTTTTGGATAGAGGGGAAAGTATGCAGAATGGTGTGGATGAGAGGGCTTGGGAAGTGAGTCAGATGTTGTTCGCTGATGGGACAGCGCTGGTGGCTGATTCGGGGGAGAAACTGCAGAAGTGTGTGAAAGAAGAAAGTTGCAAGTAAATGTGAATAAGAGCAAGGTCATTAGGCTCAGTAGGGTTGAGAGACGTTAATTGGGAGGTAAGTTTGAATGGAGAAAAACTGGAGGAAGTGAGGTGTTTTAGATATCTGGGAGTGGACTCAGCAGTGGATGGAACCATGGAAGCAGAAGTGAGTAACAGGGGGGGGGGGGGGGGGGGGGGGGAGCGTTGAAGAATATGTGGAAGATGAGAGCGTTATCTCGGAGAGCAAAAATGGATATGTTTGAAGGAAAAGTGGTTCCAACAATGTTACATGGTTGTGAGGTGTGGGCTATGGATAGGGTTGTGCGGAGGAGGGTGGATGTGCTGGAAATTAAATGTTTGAGGACAGTATGTGGTGTGAGGTGGTTTGATTGGTAAGTAATGAAAGGGTAAGAGTGATGTGTGGTAATAAAAAGAGTGTGGTTGAGAGAGCAGAGGAGGGTGTATTGAAATGGTTTGGTCGCATAGAGAGAATGAGTGAGGAAAGATTGACAAAGAGGATATATGTGTTAGAGGTGGAGGGAACGAGGAGAAGTGGGAAACCAAATTGGAGGTGGAAGGATGGAATGAAAAAGATTTTGAGCGATTGGGGCCTAAACATACAAGAGGGTGAAAGGCGTGCAAGGAATAGAGTGAATCGAAACAATGTGGTATACCGGGGTCTATGTGCTGTCAATGGATTGAACCAGGGCATGTGAAGCGTCTGGGGTAAACCATGGAAAGTTCTGTGGGGCCTGGATGTGGAAAGGGAGCTGTGATTTCGGTGCATTATACATGACAGCTAGAGACTGAGTGTGAACGAATGCGGTCTTTTGTCTTTCCTAGTGCTACCTAACAGGGGGTAGGAAGGAATGCTATTTCATGTGTGGCGGGGTGACGACTGGAACGAATAAAGGCAGCAAGTATGAATATATACATGCATATATATGTATATGTATGTATACATTGAAATGTATAGGTATGTATATGTGCGTGTGTGGGTCTGTATGTATATACATGTGTATGTGGGTGGGTTAGGCCATCCTTTCATCTGTTTCCTTGTGCTACATCGCTAACACGGGAGACAGCGACAATGTATAATAGATCATACTTTTGGATGTTAATGTGCTGAGAGGTGCAACTGAAGGGATGTCTGATCATTACCTTATGGAGGCGAAGGTGAAGATTTGTAGAGGTTTTCAGAAAAGAAGAGAGAATGTTGGGGTGAAGAGAGTGGTGAGAGTAAGTGAGCTTGGGAAGGAGACTTGTGTGAGGAAGTACCAGGAGAGACTGAGTACAGAATGGAAAAAGGTGAGAACAAAGGAGGTAAGGGGAGTGGGGGAGGAATGGGATGTATGTAGGGAAGCAGTGATGGCTTGCGCAAAAGATGCTTGTGGCATGAAAAGCGTGGGAGGTAGGCATAATAGAAAGGGTAGTGAGTGGTGGGATGAAGAAGTAAGATTATTACTGAAAGAGAAGAGAGGCATTTGGACAATTTTTACAGGGAAATAATGCAAATGATTGGGAGATGTATGAAAGAAAGAGGCAGGAGGTCAAGAGAAATGTGCAAGAGGTGAATAAGAGGGCAAATGAGAGTTGGGGTGAGAAAGTATCATTAAATTTTAGGGAGAATAAAAAGATGTTTTGGAAGGAGGTAAATAAAGAGCGTAAGACAAGGGAACAAATGGGAACTTCAGTGAAGGGGGCTAATGGGGAGGTGATAACAAGTAGTGGTGATGTGAGAAGGAGATGGAGTGAGTATTTTGAAGGTTTGTTGAATGTGTTTGATGATAGAGTGGCAGATATAGTGTGTTTTGGTCGAGGTGTCGTGCAAAGTGAGAGGGTTAGGGAGAATGATTTGGTAAACAGAGAAGAGGTAGTAAAAGCTTTGCGGAAGATGAAAGCCGGCAAGGCAGTGGGTTTGGATGGTATTGCAGTGGAATTTATTAAAAAAGGGGGTGACTGTATTGTTGACTGGTTGGTAAGGTTATTTAATGTATGTATGACTCATGGTGAGGTGCCTGAGGATTGGCGGAATGCTTGCATAGTGCCATTGTACAAAGGCAAAGGGGATAAGAGTGAGTGCTCAAATTACAGAGGTATAAGCTTGTTGAGTATTCCTGTGAAATTATATGGGAGGGTATTGACTGAGAGGGTGAAGGCTTGTACAGAGCATCAGATCTGGGAGGAGAAGTGTGGTTTCAGAAGTGGTAGAGGATGTGTGGATCAGGTGTTTGCTTTGAAGAATGTATGTGAGAAACACTTAGAAAAGCAAATGGATTTGTATGTAGCATTAATGGATCTGGAGAAGGCATATGATAGAGTTGATAGAGATGCTCTGTGGAAGGTATTAAGAATATATGGTGTGGGAGGCAAGTTGTTAGAAACAGTGAAAAGTTTTTACTGAGGATGTAAGGCATGTGTACGTGTAGGAAGAGAGGAAAGTGATTGGTTCTTAGTGAATTTAGGTTTGCGGCAGGGGTGTTTGATGTCTTCATGGTTGTTTAATTTGTTTATGGATGTGGTTGTTAGGGGGTGAATGCAAGAGTTTGGAAAGAGGGGCAAGTATGCAGTCTGTTGTGGATGAGAGAGCTTGGGAAGTGAGTCAGTTGTTGTTCGCTGATGATACAGTGCTGGTGGCTGATTCATGTGAGAAACTGCAGAAGCTGGTGACTGAGTTTCGTAAAGTATGTGAAAGAAGAAAGCTGAGAGTAAATGTGAATAAGAGTAAGGTTATTACGTACAGTAGGGTTGAGGGACAAGTCAATTGGGAGGTAATTTTGAATGGAGAAAAACTGGAGGAAGTGAAGTGTTTTAGATATCTGGGAGTGGATTTGACAGCGGATGGAACCATGGAAGCGGAAGTGAATCATAGGTTGGGGGAGGGGGCGAAAGTTCTGGGAGCGTTGAAGAATGTGTGGAAGTCGAGAACGTTATCTCGGAAAGCAAAAATGGGTATGTTTGAAGGAATAGTGGTTCCAACAATGTTATATGGTTGCAAGGCGTGGGCTAGAGTTGTGCGGAGGAGGGTGGATGTGCTGGAAATGAGATGTTTGAGGACAATATGTGGTGTGAGGTGGTTTGATCGAGTAAGTAATAATAGGGTAAGAGAGATGTGTGGTAATAAAAAGAGTGTGTTTAAGAGAGCAGAAGAGGGTGTTTTGAAACGGTTTGGTCACATGGAGAGAATGAGTGAGGAGAGATTGACAAAGAGGATATATGTGTCAGAGGTGGAGGGAACGAGGAGAAGTGGGAGACCAAATTGGAGGATGAAAGATGGAGTGAAAAAGATTTTGAGTGATC